>NC_052130.1:164351-250919 GCF_012273895.1 Zerene cesonia | reverse complement strand
GCTTCGCCCGTGGTACATATATAGCCTATAGCCTTCCTCAATAAATGGGCTATCTAACACTGAAATAATTTTTCAAATTAAAAGTTCAAGTTATTCCTTAATATCATTTTAGTTTGCTGAAATAATCGTAAAGTTGTTGTTTATTTACATCTATTTAGAAATATTTAAATATTTGAAGAATATAAAGGACAAAGAATCTTTAGACACATAACACCAAGAGATTAGATTTACCGCTCGGCCACTCATGATCCCGCTGAAGAAAATCGATAACTTCAGTGGGATCATGAGTGGTAAGGCGACGCTCCGGTATAACCACAGACGCAAGAATCCTACCTCTTTATCGAATTTCTTCTTTTCTTTATATCTTTCAAATTGCATTGATTGCTATTTACAAAAAAAACTGAATCACTATTTATTAACCTCCACAACCAATCGTATATTTCATTCAAAAACCATTTGTTATTTCCATAAACAATATGTTTACGGAGAGCGTAAGGCCGTGTAACGTCACAAATGCTCGGCTCATGGTGGAAAATTGCTATGGGCGCGGGGAAAATTACGTGTCAACACGGTACAGACAGCAAATAAGGTTCTTGGCTTTGATATTAGTAACAAATAAACTTTGGATAATATTCTGGTTTTAAATAGGAAAGTGTATGTGATATATTTAAATATGTATGATTCGAATAAGCTTTAATCATAAGAAAATTGCCTTTTCCGATAATTAATTTGAAAAATCGAAGAAATAATGAAAAAATTAATGCCCCAGAGCTCACTTCTTGGAAAAAGAGAGTTTTAAATTTCAGAATTGATTTAAAAATATTGTGGAAGAAGACCGTAAGTAATATTTATGTAAAAAGCATAAAAATAATTAAATTTACTTTTAAGTAGTGTACCGACACCTACTTACTTAAAAATAATACAAATCTTTTAGTAACCCGAAATGCGTCAGAAATGAACCAAATATTACATAATTTTAAATTACATAATTTTTTTTCTTCACCATACAGTATAAATGTTAACCTAAACAATAAAACGTCACTTATAAAAAATAAGAGGCTATAATTTGCTGACGGTACGTGCACCGAAGCACTGTAATAGGTACATTCTTGCACACCAAGTATGCGGGGTGATTTTTCTGCGAACCGTGGAATGGCGTTATTGATTTTCACTTTATTTGCTAGAATCGACAGGATTGTAATAAATGTACAGTACATAATATTGTACTGAGTTTATGCCGGGATATATGAGGTTTTTTATCGTTTCTGCTACGTTTTATTAATGATACGAGGTATGTAGTTGATCTTTTTACTGTATCTCGTATTTTTATTTTGGTGTAATGGTTTGGTGATCGGTTGTTCGGTTGGTGGGTGCTTTTGGTCGTTTCAGAACATTCTGTTTAATACTCGGGCCCGCTCGGGTAGTCATTTATTGTAATTGACATAATATAAACTATCCTATCACTTAAATAGGATCAAACTGCACATGGTGTGCAGACTTGATAAATATCGGTTGAGTAGTTTCGCGGAGTTCATCGCCGGCAAGCAAATTGATATTTAATTCATATATATTAAGATTATGTACTATGTACATATAATTAATAATCAAATCATTCGACAAACAGTTATTCGTCACAGTTCACAATCATGTCTTAGTATACACACATAAAAAGTAAATGCATAAAAAGTGAAGTCCCGTATTCCCTAGCAGGGTTTGGGGAAGATGATATACATCCGTTTCACTGATCAATTTTCTTTCTAGACAAGTAGGTGATCAGTCCTCTGTGTCCTGCCAGACTGAGACATTTTTTTTCTGGGAGTCTCCACAGGGAATCGAACCCAGGACCCCTCGGTTCAACAGCCACGTGTTAACCATAATAACAGTAATAGCTACTGTACCAATGTGGCGGTAGGGGTAGTCATAAATAAATAATAATATTGTTGGCAACCCTATCCTTGCTGAGTCATCGAGTCAGTAGGCACTACATAGACAATTGAATAGATTGATAGGCACGCCACTTGCAACTTTAATGAGTAGTCGATCACGCGAACATGTGAATCGTTATGTGTGTTAAATTTAACTCATAAAAAAACATACATATATCCATTGATTTTATACAAACTATCGCGTTCATAATTGTAGTATTATAGCATTCATTTTATAATCGTAGTTGTAATTGTTTACATTTGTACATCCAGAAAATTGTTTCATCCAAAAAGTTTTGACGAGATTTCAATTACATATGAACAAAAAAGTTATCATCGGAATATAGAAATACAGACGATATATTAATAAATTTCCTTATCCGCGTATACGGCGTCAGCATAAAAAAGAACAAGACACCCAAAATCGACGTTATTTATTGGTTCCACGTACGTACTAACAAATCGTGTTTTCCCAGATCTCCAGCATCAGTTGTTGAAAGAAAATAGTGAGTTGTCAACAGTTTTCCACGAGTGTTTGCGCGCTTTAATAGTGTTTGACGTGCCGTCTGCAACGTCCTTTCGCGCTTCATGAATAAATACTTCAAACTGTGCTGTGTTGCTAGTTAACTTATTGTCACATTAACGAACGGTAAACAAAAATATTCTATATGTCACTTACTTTTTTTGACAGCTACGTAATGTTAGAAAGAGGTTCTTTATATTATTTTAATGGAAGCCCCGGTTAAATTTTACCTCATGCGTTACTTTCATTATGAGCAAACTTCATCTTATTTCGCTAATGCCATCCCTTACATATAATTACCATACTCTTTTTATCCTCATCTGTGTAGTAATTTATTTTGAACTAAATCTAATCGTTGATGTAGATTTTTATCAGATCTAATATACCACTGTATATAACATTATTTAATGTCACTAAAGCTCACAGTTCTGTCTCAATAGCTATTTTTAACAAAAAACAAATTGACTGACTAAGGCCTCTTTTTCTTGAAGTCGAAAAAATGACGAAAACACAATACTTTCTTGTTAAAAAAGTAATGCGTTAAATGTGATTGTATTTAAGACCGATTTAACTTTTGATCCCAAGAACTCGATCAAGAACAAAATACGTATATCAATTATTGTATAATGAACGAATAAATCGCTCCGAGACGCGCCACTAAGAAGTTACCAACTTATAATTGCGAGGCGTGGCCCCGCTGCCGGCGACTGTAATTGCTGCACATAATTATTGTCTTCATAATTAGCTGAAATATTTGTCGTCACGCTCTCGTTTCTTTTGTTATTTCTGCGCCGTTGAAAGAGCTTAGGACACTGAAATGATTCGAGATTGAACGAATGTTACGTTATATTTTGCGACTTTGTTTTGTTCGAAACTTATTCTCCATTTACAGGCAAAACCGCTGGGAAATTAACGATTTTTCTACAAAGATTTATTCAGCAATATAACTAGACATCTTTTAGAGCATTTGAACCATAACGACATATCTTTATAGGTATATTTTTTGAGCTTGTCGTTCTCACTGAGCTACTCTTGAACGGATGGATTACTAATGTAAATGGAACCTGTCTTTGGATTTACAATTCGGCATAAACTAGCAATTTTATGAGATCCTAGGTCTGTGAAGTAATTCTATTTATACTTAAATAAATAATGATTGCTTGTTTTGTGAGTTTCTCGTTAACAAACCCTGGTAGCAATTAGGGTTAAGCTAAAACATTAATCCGGCAAAAATAGTATGAGAAGTTCTTTTCAATTGTTATCGATTTACATGTAAATTTTGTATTCTACAATAAAATGTGAAACATTCGCGTTTCACTAAACTATATAACGATAATACATTTAAAATTCTCATATGCATGTTTTAAATAACAATAAATATAAAACAAAATTACATAATTTTATGATTAAGAAAACACACCTCGTGTTACAAACGTATGATTCATCCATTGATTCGGAATTACCACCAGCAGGGGAATTAGGTCATCCACATAGCATAACTGTTGGAAAAGGCGAGGGTTGAAAATTGCCAATATCAGTTTGGGATTAAATCCGCTCGTCGTTTGCTAACAAGGTCGAGGTGTAATCGCGATAACGGCAGTAAAATGTTATGGTAAAAGGAACTAATCATTAGGACCCCAAATATTAGCACCATATAAGTTCGACGATAACTTATAATCAATGACACTTTACTGGAATCGTGTAACTCTTATGTACCTTAGTGATTTCCAAGTCTTTTGGTCACGTTTTAAATTTATACGGGAATTGGGTGTAATGTGCTCGAAATATCGCCGAAGTGGGTGCTCTTGTGTTTTTGTCCAACGAAAACGTTTTATAATAGAATTTTTGGGATTCTGGTATTATGGAGTTCCGTTAATTTTCTGTTGTGGAAACCGACTGGACGCGGATGAGTATTTTATTATATACATGGATATAATCATAAGAAATAGTATAATAATATATATTTATGAACTTCGTTAAAATAAAATATATACCTTCAAAGCATTATATTTATAAAACACATTTAAACATGCACGATATCGACAAAACACTGAAAATAAATAAATGAACATTTGAAATTCAATAAATAACAGTTAATAAACAAGCACCTTTAGGTATATTTGTTTTATACAATATATTATCTATACCAGTATATATAATAAGGGAGCAAAAACACGAACTTGATTTAGAAGAATAAGATAACAAATTAGTACGATAAAGTCCGATCATAACTTCTCGCTAACTCATCTAATTGGTGTTCCCATGACATGACTTCTGATTAATTTGGGACTGTTTCTAGATTCCACTAATATTATCGATCCAAAAGTTTATATAGATGTGATGTTTGTGACCCTTTCGCATATACTTTCGAAAATTATTTCCTTATAATTTAATTAATGACAACCGACTATTTCATTATTATTTGTTTGGAATTCAAATAAGTATGAAAATATTGCAATTCAAATAAAACACATATGATAGTAAGTTTAAAAAATATATTTGCGGAAATATTTTTTAAAAGCTGTCTATTTATATACTTAAAGTAACGTATGACACGATGAAAAATTCCTGTATATTAATAATATGATAGACCGCAAATTCTTGCACCACGCACTTAATACTAAAGTGGGGTCCTTTGACAGAACGTCACAAATTTGATTACGGGCCGTTTGAGCCCGCGACGGGGGCTAATAGCCTTGCTTCACTGTCAGTAAAGTTTTAAAAGCGTTAGTTTCATTGATGTCATAAGTTTTGGCGTGTTGAGGGCCTGTACGACCCAGTGAACGAGTATGTTGTTATATATGGAGGGTTTGGTTAATTAGGGTTATAATATGTATTGTTCACTGTAAAATTTCAGTCATTTTGTATAATTTATGCTATTACTGTAATATGGTTTTGGAATAGTGACTTTAAGTGTATCGACGTAGGGTTTATTTTTACGTATTTAAATATTGTAATGAAATAAAATCACACTATGTAGACTTTTACAGCTATTACAGAAATTTCGTAAAGTCGTAAAAGAGTAAGGTATGGCCTAGATTTTCAGGCCTTTACTATTACTTCAAAAGTCCACTTCCTTTACATATAAAACTAGAAGTGTTACAATTCCATCCGTAATTCCGCCATTTTGTAGTGAATTGCCACTAAAATGGCGTCGGTCAAGAGCGGGAAAAAGAAATTACCTCAAAGTGCTTCTTTGTAGAATTCCTTTTGACGTAAATTTCAATTGCCTGAATTTATAGCGTAGGTACATGGGAACTATTTGTCTGCTTGTATTATATATTTGCTTTGTGGGTTTTAAATGGTAGAATTTGATGTTTTACATAGTTTTAAGAATTTGAAAAAAAATGTTATCGGCGTTTGGACACTTTAGAAAGAAATATATAAAAACTATTCAAAGTCTCTAAATTTGTTTAATAGATTGTACAATTGATTTACTTTTTGTTACGGATATAAATTTATTACAAGTATATTTACTATTAAATTAATACTACGACGTTTCGTAGAAGTTTTTTATCACGACATTCCGCAATTCAAATAGCAAATAAATAAACACTCAAAACTTCGTTTCTGAGATTATAATATAGCTCGTAATTACTTATTATATTTTGACAGCTGTCAGACTGAAAACGTTTCTTTCGCGTCATGCTCTACCCGCCGGTATTAAGGAAATCATTGAGACAGAAATATTTTCCAGAATATTAGGTTTTGCGTTCAATTATGTTTTTTGATATTAAAATGACGTTATTTAAGACGTGGCCTACGACATATTCAATTTATTGAAAAGTTTTTGAAGGATTTTACATACTTAGAGTTTAAATTACTTTCTTTTGCTTCGTATGCTAAACTTTTCTTTTGGCGTAAGTTGCGTGCTTATAAGAATTATTCGTCGCAATTTAAATAATAAATTACACATATTGTCCGCGATTGACGCAATGTCTTTCAGAATTTATTAGAAATTTAGATCAATATTCGTTGTTTATATAACATGTATGTGTTGAAATATAAGTTACCGATTGTTTATTTCATGCGTAGTCAAAATATAAATAATTCGGCAATTGTTTACAAAACAGAAACAAAACATCACTTTTCAGCTGTTTAGTATGTTTGTATATTATTATAAAAACACTTAACAGCTAGATAAATTGATGCTTCAACAATAATGTATTAATTCATTCTTATTTATTAAACAAGGCTTATCGTGCTTCCAGTCGTCAATTCATTCTTCATCCCGTACCCGTTAAAAGCGGGCAACGCATTTGCAGAGGCCCTACCTCTGCGAATGTTCATGGGCGGTGGTGATTGTTTACCATCAGGCGAACCACCCGCTCAATTGGTAGGTAGCATAAAAACATTAAAATATAGCAAGAGTTCCTTGTACTAATAAATAAATAACACGAATAACTGATGGCTAGTTAATTTACGTACAACAATGGGACGTTTATCGAATGAAACGCCAAATGATTTCGGCGAGTGGTCTCCACTCCGCTCTGAACAAATTGTCCGTGGACGAGAGCCGAGGAGGGTGCTTGACCTCTTTCCAACACTAATTGTCGTGTCATTGGCTTTGATATTCGCTGAACGGTCCAACATATCCCGTGTTGTTTTTGTGAACACTAGATTGGAATAATTATTGTTGGATCGTGGTTTTTACGCGTTGGTTGTAACGTCTACAGCGGTATATGTCGTTAAAGAAAATGTTTCTTTCGTTTTATTACGTGCAGCGTGACAGAATTATATTATGGTTTATTGAAAATAATTCTCTTGGGCTATAGTTAGTATAATTCTTACTAAGAATAGAAATTAGTTCGTTTGTCTTTCAATCACGTTATATGACATCTTTTAATCACGTCATGATATCTTATATATAAAATTCTCGTGTCACAATGTTAGTTTCTATACTCCTCCGAAACGGCTTGACCGATTCCTCTGAAATTTGGTAAGCATATTGGGTAGGTCTGAGAATCGGCTAACATCTATTTTTCATACTACTAAACGATAAGAGTAAGGCAGAACAGCGTTTGCCGGGTGCAGCTAGTAATTTCTAAGATGATCGTTTGGAATTTAGACGATGGGATGTTTTTTACCGCGGCAGAACATCTCATTTTCTTGGGAATTTCCCTTGACTACGCAAGCGAAGCCGCGGCGGGAATGCTTGTATATTATACAATATTTAAAAGCAATCTAATTTATTGATAATTAATTGACCGGTGAGTTACATGACTTCTTAAAGCAATACTAATTTCAGTGTAAATGCTATTTTAAATACATCAAATTATTTGGACATTTGTTTAAGTCAGCGCTTGTATCCCCACGACAGCTGAAAATTAAGTGGCAGAAGCATGAAACGACGTCTCACGAGTCATAACATCAACATCAGTCGCAGGTTGGCAATTGTAGATAGTTTCAAACTGATCATTGTGGCTGGATTACCTTCATGAGGATTTCAACGTATTCAAAATTTTACGAATCTTTGTTGATTTAAACGAAAAAACCCAACGAACGACACGAATACTGTCTGTAACTGTAAGTAAGTAAGTACAGTGCAGTATGCACTGTACTGTAATGTGTGTATTCTGTAATCATTTTCGAATGTAGTAAATACAAAAATTATAGTAATTTCAATTCTAATTCTTCACTTCTATATCAGTCTCCATAGCACCTAATACTGTATGTATCCTACCTTATGCGTTATAGCACACTACATAGTGTATATCGTACCTTATCCCTGATCTCCTGTCTCATTTTCTCCCTCTCTTCCTCCATCTTGCGGTGCTTCTCCTTGCGTCTTTCCTCCGCCTCGCGGATGGCCTCTTGCCGCTCGCGTTCTGCTTCCTCTTCCTTTTCCTTATCATCGCTGTCGTCTCCATCACCACCAACTGCGCCTAGAACAAATAACAATAATAAATAAATATTGATTTAAACGATTATCGGTCCACCCAGGCTTCACCCGAGGTGCGTTTTTTTTCCATAGGATACTTCCTTGTGCCTTAACAGAAACGTTTAAAGTTTGCCGAATTAGCCGAGTCGTAGTCACGTTTAGCAAAACATGTGCCGATTCATTTATATATAAATAGATAGATAGATAAACAACGATTGATAATTTTTTGACGTGTGGTGTGATCATCACTGACTTGTGTAGTAAATGGTAAAACTATGCTATGCCAACTCAAAAGTGCTTCTAGATAGAGTCTAATTGAATAAATAAAAGTTTGTGTTTGGATGTTCCTAGAACATTGGCAAGGAATACGTTTAAAAAAATGTTGTTAAATACAACACTTTATATAATACTTTAACGCCATTTTAACAACCTTATGAAGTTCTCTTTCTAAGCGTTATTTCAAGTTTGTATCATTTCATGTAATTTGCAAGAATTTATTATATTATCGTGAAAGAAAAACAAACAAACATACATTCATATTTGTAATATTAGTAAGAATAAAAACATGAATAGATAATTTAGTCATTTCGTAGTATTTTACATAAATTAAAAAACTTATAAGTGTCATATGATATGCTTTCCCAAAGTGTAGTTAGTAAAGTCTATTTAGCAAACAGATGTAGTTTAGTAATCTAGCTATCCTGGAAACTTAGGCAATACGAAACAGCTTAGTATTAAACTCAGCCCATTTAATTGTACCGAAACAATTATGGTTACAAAATTTATCGCCGTTTGAACGTTCGGTTCTTTTGTGTTCCAAAATAAACTAAAATTACAGTTTATTACATTGCATACCTAATAACAAAACTATTAATATGCTAGCATAAAAATATATATTTTTTTTAATGATTCGTAACTAAAAGTTTGAACCATTATAAAATCATCTACCGAATATAGAAAGCGCTAATGCGAATTAGACTTCTGTCTTCAAGAAGACACAATCCAGAACATTCTAATGACATGCAATTACAATTAAATTCGCCTCACTCAACTCGAGCTTATAACGACACACGGCGCAGCTGGAAATAAAAGCTAGACAATTTCAGGCTACGTGACAAATGCCTAGATTGACGTGTAATAAGCTATCCGCCATTTTGAAGCGTGTGGGACAAAAACCGCTGGAGATGTTATTGCAACTCTACTGGTTTGCTTTGTAAATGTTATACGGGGTTAAATATAGATTTAATGATAAAATAACTGGAATAAAATGAGCTAATATTTGTTCCCTTTGCGGAGATGCATGTGAGGGCTCAGGCCATGTCTGGCTAAGAAAATAAATCTGCAATAATCTTAGTATTAGATTTAACGCTTAATACCTTTCTTAAAAAAAACCAAATAATTAATTTTATGAACATTTTTAATTATTTCAATTCATACCTGTCATTAAGGTAGCATTATATTGGAAGTTTGTAGAGTAAATTAAATTCCACTTCAGTTACTGAAAAAAGTCGAAAGTCTTTTTTGAGCGGTTCGATCTGGCTGTATCCTAATTAATTTTACATCTTTGTCCTATGAGCCTTCAATTTATTCATTCTTCATCATTGCTTGTCACATTATTTTAGTAGGCTTTTCCTTGATGTATGTTTTTCTTCACTTCATCGCTCACTTTCAACCCATTTTCTCATATAAACAAGATATAGGGACATGCAAAGGGGTGCCTAGTTATACAGGCCATTGCCCCCGGCTGTCTACAGCGTGTTTATTTGACGCGATCTCGGAAACTAATTTTGCGATAACGATGAACTTAAACGTTCAATTACTGTTGTGTAACGTTAACTGATCACAAAACAATATTGATAAATAGAACTACTACTGTAATACTGTTAAGATACATACATGTAATACATTAAAGAGACATGTTATTACAGTGTATAATCTACCAGCTGCGCCCCGCACTTTCACACGCGTAAGTCTGTATCCCGTAGGAATATCGGGATAAAATTTTGCCTATGTGTTATACCAGTTGTCCAGCTATCAACGTACCAAATTTCATTGCAATCGGTTCAGTAGTTTTTGCGTGAAAGAGTAACAAACATACATACACATACACTTACATCCATCGTCAGAATCTTTCGCATTTATAATATTAGTAGGATATATGCACATAATGCTTTGACTTACTTACTAGAAGATATTAATTACTATCTATTTTCTTGTTCAAAAACAAGCCTTTGTTTATTGCTATGTTATTCAGGTAGTAAAAACGGCGTCGTTTAATAAATAATCTAGGTTTAACGGCTGGATCTAGATGGCTACGACATATAATCAAATTAAAGTATTAAAGAAGCACAATAGTTACCCATCCACAAATCGACCGCGCTCCTCTCTCCTTACCCAAATTATCTCAAGCCAAGCTTTGACATCACAATGGTTTTCACATCTACACAACTATATTATATATAAATTAGATTCCCGACTTCTCGGGACACCCCAGTACTGTCCTCAATTTCCCTTTAATTAAAAACCTGTTATTCATTAATATTCATTCATTCCGCAATTTGAATAGTAATCGCTTTTTTTTCAAACGCGCCGCAATTAATGAAATATTTATATTGGAACACGAAAGCTACGGAAATATTGAATGTTATTTCAATATTTGTCTTCTTTGTAAAAATGTTTTTCTTTTGATGGGAGCTTTGGGGATACGAAGGCATTTGTGATGTAATTTAAGTTTAAGTTTTCATTTCTTTCTAAATCTGGAATAAATTATTCTGTTCAAACCAATTCAACTGGACCCAAAGTTATTTTGTATGAAAAATGGAATATTTTTAATAATCCGTACTATTACGCATATATGAAGATTTACATTACGATCTTTTTTATTTATATCGATAATATTTCCATACTTTGTTTTTATAACAATTCCTTCGTTAATAATAAAACCTTCTATAATAATATCTCATTCTAACATCAAGGACTTATTTATATGAGTACACTTATCTTTCAACATGAGTTTAAATGTATTTATCGCCCTATATAAAGATTTGCGAAAATGATGTTCCCCAATTCAGCAGCTATTTGCCGACAATATGACTAAAATTAGTTTTAATTGAATCGCCTCCCGGCTGCGTTACACCAAGTCACTTTTGTCTGGCTTGATTTGATTCTAGACGCTGAAAAGGTATATATAAAGCGCTACAGCCGATAATTGTTTCAGAGTGTCAGATGTCATCGCTTCCAATTGCGACTGAGAAGTTTTTGAACGAATTTCGAACTGTCAAATTGGGTTCGTTAGACTGGTGAATGAAATGTGATGTTCTCTTTCAAATAGGATTGTTTTATGGATTTCAATATGCAATTTTATTTTCTTTTAAATATTTTATACATCAAAACGTGTGTCTCCGTATACATGGCCCTATGAAATGATATTTTAAATAAACTAAGCGGTAATACAATAAATTTATATACACATTAAGGTTATTTTGATATGTTTAGAAATGCAAGTATTAAATGCTATCTTTAATAAATCTTATTGTTTAAAATTCGAAGCTCACGATTTACACCTGTACCACAAACAGACAAATCATTACTGGCAGTTCAATAAAATTTATTAATAAACAAAATTTAAACTACGCCAACATCGCTCGTTTAATAGCACGCCTAAAAATGTCCCCTAAATGTCATAGCGAATGCAATACAAGAATTTAAGAGAAAATTCCGATGATAGCTCGCATAGCTCCGAACATAATTGTCCCTTCATCTCGGGTCACGTAGCGTATGGCAGAAATTCAATTTCTCGTAGACCATTAGGAAAAAGGCACCGCGGCCGATTCAATTATAAGACGATAAAGGATCTGCCAGTTCATTATATGTGTGGGTGATGCAGGGCGAGGGCTGTGCTTATATCGTTTATTTAAAACGCTCGTGTCTTATGGATAAGGAATAGGTACAGAATAGATATATTGAATGAGACATTATTGAGTAATTCAGTAGCGAACATTTAGATGTATTTGTCGCTTGACGTAAACTTAGAGGCTATTTAGTTGATGTCGTGAGGATAATGTATCTAGAATAAGAAATACATTTATATAGGCATTGTTATGTAATGAAATAGTAAACATCAACTGATGTACATTAAAATATGAAATAGCATCATATTAATGAAACGACTTGGTTTATTTACAAATATGTGTAAAGTTCAGTACAAAAACTAAATTTTTGCTTAGTAAATATTATAACGATTATATTATTCAACTGAGTTGTCCTGTTCTCTTTTAGAATAAACTATGCGCGTGGTCTAAAACAGTGACCAAAGTTCTAAAAAACTGATTTATTCTCAAAGACATTAGACTGTAATTTATAAAGAGAAATTATGGTAATAACCGAAGCATAATAATCGAGTTGTTTACAAAAACGTTGAAACGTTTATAGATCGTAAACATGGAGAGTGTTTGTCAGCAAACAGCGTCGTAAAATTAATACCTACAATTCATTTGGAGGGGACATATTGAGTTGTTTCCGAGGAAATATTATACGCGCGTTTTGATCCGTTTCTTTGAAATCGAGTGAACCAATTTTGAGTTCGCGATCTTCGACGCGGGTGCGATCATTTAATAATTGTGTTATATACGTGTAAGTAGCGCGGGCGTGGGACACGTGAATAATATAGAAGACACATATATACCTACCATGTTTTGGGGATAAGAGAATTTTCTTGTGAAAAAGGTTGTTTTTCAACACAGCTTATATATTTAGAAATTAAAAACTTTTCAACGGATTTTAAACGCGATTTATTCATTATATTATTAACCCGACGTTTTTAATTTCTAAATGTATAATACTCGCGTGAAACCAAACACAAGAAAATACAGCTTATATATTTAGTGAAAAGTTCGAAATTATGTTTTTAAGTGAAAATGTCGAATAGGACTATTTTTTATGAAAATTAGGGAATCGCTTGATCACGACCTCACCTAAGCGAAGATGTGCATAAGATAGGGCGAATTTGTGATATACAATGGTGAATAGGGCGAAACAATGACTATACGTGTCGAATATTGAATATGATACGTTTCACAGTGCAATCAGGTAGTTAATTTTTCTTATATTTCACTTATAGTAGAAATGAAAACAATAATGCATGCCGAAAACAAAATTCTATTAAAACTCTAAACTAAAACATTAATAAGTCAACTAACTACTTCTAGTTTATGAATATAAAATGAAATTTTCTAATTGCGTCCGAAAAACTGGATAGGCTACAATTAAAATATTGTAACGTTATATAAACTTGTCAATAAATAATCGAGATAAGAGTCGACAAGTGGGCTAGGGTTTTAGGGATGCCAAACTTATTAATTTTCTCAAATCAAACCACTTTTTAATTAGATCGATCGATTTATTTGTCATAAATACTTTTTTATCTAATTATATCATAGGATGTTAAATATTAAGTAAATATCGAATTAAATTCGCTATTATTGTAAAAAAATCTAAAGATTTTTAAACATGCGTATACTTTTTCATCCTATATAAATTAGTCGATTTCGCAATAAATCATCTCATCAAACTTATTGTGTTTTGTGAACTGTTATATTAAAATGTATATTATATTAAATGTATATTACATATATATTATAAAACAACGACGGACGAGCGTCCCGGCTCCGCTTGGATATTAAGATTCCTGTTTATATATGTTGTCACCGAAAACTTGTCTTCACATCATGTCTGTACACCAAAATTTCATCAAAATCCGTTGAGTAGTTTCAACGTGATTGACGGACAAACATCCAAACAACCAACTTTCACATTTATAATATTAGTGTTATGCATTTTACGTGTACAAATTAAGCATGTACAGCGTTCCTCATTACGTTTGTACAATTCTCTTTATAGGTTAAGTGCACCTCCATATTTTCTGGCTTAAACACGAAACCATAAAGTCGGTCATGTTGCATTAAACACTTGCAAAACGTCAGTATAATTAACAAACGAGTTTGTGCAGTGGATTATAAGCTAGACTTTTGCAAAAAGCGTAAAATTACCTCAGTTATAATTAGTTATGAACCGAATTGTTAGATTACTTGATACGAATATCGTATACGATATATCGTATGTCATATATTTTTGCATAGTAGTATAAAAATACTAACTAGCTAATGCCGCAGCACTACCCAAATAGTTTGAGAAGTTTTAGCGTGAAATGAAACGAAACAAAAAAATCTTTCACATCACATTCAAATTTGAAACATATATAAAACTAGCTGCGCCCCGCGGTTTCCCGCATAAGTCCGTATCCCGTAAGAATATCGGGATAAAAAGTTGCCTATATGTTATTCCAGTTGTCCAGCTGTCTACGTACTAAATTTCGTTGCAATCAGTTCAGTAGTTTTTGCGTGAAAGTGCAACAAACACACACACATCCTTACAAACTTTCGCATTTATAATATTAGTAGGACTAGTAGGATATATTATGTATTTAAAATAGTTTCTATTTTAATGTCATTTCTATCTTCTATTTCTATGTATAATTATGTTAATGTAACGTTATCACGTACTATTCTACGCTAAATAAATACTCGTAGTTTCAATTCAATAAAACATCAATCTTACATACAAATATCACGATGCAGACTCAACACATTCTGCGTTACACGTCATTGTTTATGATGAAAATTGACACGTAGAATATACAGTAATTGGCAACCCTACGTGGGTACTAGGCTTAGTGAATATCGATCCTTCCAATAATAGACTAGAAGGTCTGCGGTGACATATATCTCTATACATAATCTATATTCAGTTTCAGCGCACGTTGCTTTATATTCTTTGTTGTTAGTCTTGTTGGTAATAGATATAATAAGATAGGTTATGTGTTACAGACAACTGAATGTTACAGTCGAAAATGCTTCAGCACGAAGTGAGTCTTGCAAATAAGATCGGCGTGTAATACACAGTAGCATTCGCATGCTAGTAGCATAATGCTACTATTTCCGTTTGGTGAGTGGGGGAGCCGGAGCGGTATCCATTTTTTCGCTCTTCTTATTACATTCCTTCGATATCCCTCACCCCGTAAAAGCGGGCAACGCATTTGCAGAGGCTCTACCTTAGCAAATGTTCATGGGCGGCGGTGATCGCTTACCATATGCCGAACCACCAGCTCAGGTGCCCTCTATGACAGAATAATAGCTGCTCACCCGCCCATCACATCACCGTCAATCATAAGACAAACAAACAATTAAAAAGTTTATTATACAATATTAATGACCCGAAATTACGTACATAACCCATGGTATAAGAATTTTTGAAATGACATCGAGTAGTTTCTGAGATTAGCGCAATGAAACAAACAAACGCTTTAGCTTTATATTAATGTTATAGACTAGGCGACAGTATCGAATTTCTGTGTTAAGTAAAAATTGTTTGGATTGTTGGCCTATGTAATTTTATTTATGATTTAAAAAACATCACTCTAGCTTTATTAGAGTTAAGATGGAACAGAATTAACATTACATGTATTATATTAGATATAGTTTTAGTGTTGTGTAACCGAACTCAAAGTTTGTATTTAATAAATGACTATTAATTGCTATACAAACAAACACTTCGTAGATTTAATTAAACTACTTCTCATACAAAAGTTTGTTCTTATAATTGTTATTAACTATCACTTTATTATGATAGAATTTGTTAGAAATTCTCGCAATTTCCATTTTCGATAAAACAAGCTTTTATTACTTCACTAGTAATTATTAACTGTGTTTGCAAAATCACTATCAATTATGTAAATTTTAATTGACAAATAGTCTTATAATATCTTATATTGCTGAGGAATAATAACTGACGGTTCATAATCCACCACGCTGGCCAAGTGTGGGTCGGCAGATGTCACATGTCGTCAAACTTTTGAGTCTTCGACATGCCGGATTCCTCGCGTTTTCCTTCACTGTTTCGAGCGATGGTGATGTGAATGATGTGCAGATGAATTAAAGATACTCGACTTTTCGATTTAAGTCCGAGGTAGAACGTCAATATCATCATCCGATTATGTATAGCTTAAAGGTGAACAAATATTCAACAGCTATTAAATTAATACAACCATAATAGAAATGTATACTTGCGTGCCTCTAAATTGGTCGTGCGTTTATACAAAAAACACTGAGATTAAAGAAAAACTAAAAACTGTTTAATGGAATGTGCTCAATTCAAAAGAATCACGCCACAATATTTAGGAAGTGCAGTTTATATTTCCGCGCCTCTTATTACATCGAGCGTAACAGAAGAACCATTTTCACAGCTGGTTGACTTTCACACTGTCGCAAGACAAAGCTTCTATTCAAAAGCAAAATTAGCCATTATAGAAATCCTGCCATTAAGATAATTCAAATTTAAACTCGCTATAATGGTTGTTCACTTATTGTCAATCAAAGATATTGCGAGAGACCGGCCTAATTCTGGGAGTAGAATTAAGTGCCGTAATCCACAATTATAAGACAAAGAAAGTCCGAGTAATTGCTATTCTTAACAAGCCGATTGTGCTACTTGAACCAAAGTTTACTTTAAAGTTTCGGAGCGAGGAAGCGATTACCGGAGACCGGAGTGTATTTAGCTAAAATGTATTGTATTGGAGGGAAGATTTTAACCCCTTAGCGGCGACTGTTTATAATTATCTGTTACTAACAAGTAACTAGTGAGTGTGTATAAATATAATACGTGTGTACAGATACGTGTGTACTCGTAAAATATTGTAATTTTTCAATAATATATTCGCGGATAATGTCAATAGAAAACTTCCATTTAATAGTACCGCTTGAATTCATTTGAGAGCTACGACACAAGACAATGATTATAGAAGATTAAAGAAGTTAACATCGTCGAGTTTATAAATTATCTCCAGACAAAAAAACTCTACCATAAAATAGCTCCGTTTTGACAAACCAAGAAACACTGTTATGTTACAATAATAATAAAAATTACTTCATCGATTTAGTTGAAATTTGATTAGCGATAAGACAAAAGTCGACAATAGCATAAACACTACTCTTATTTGTTACGAGCAGAACCACGGGCGGAACTAGTTTTACAGTACAGAATCAAGGCATTTTTGATCTGATCTACTACCTTTATAAAACGCGTTAATCTTAATTATTCTTAATTAAACCCTTGTAATTGAGTTAGGAAGGAAATCTCAAAGGAATTAAAATGTTAATTAAAATACTGCCAAGGAAGCTGCAACGCTGGAGAAATTAATGTCGATAGTATATCGATTATAATTTAGTTACCGACTTTTTCAACTGATGGTTTAGTTTGGTATGTATATTATTTTTTTAGGTGGTTATATTTTATCTTAATATACGTGTCACATTATTTGTCCGCGATGAACTCTTAAACTGCTCAACCGATTTTAATCAAATTTTACATTAAGTAACTCCTCGCGAGGAGCCGGGGTGTGGCCCTAGTTAATCTCTATCTATGTCATAAAAGTTTATATTATTTTAATGAACTTATATAGCGAATCTATAAACCGTAATATACGAAGAATAGTTGTAAAGGAAGACAAAACCGTGTAGTCTAGTTAGTGACTGAGAGTGAGATGAAAAACAACGCTTTGTCTAGGTTCTCTACACACAGTACAAGTAAAGTTTCAAGTCTATTAATAAGTTAGCCGATAGTGCACTTCGAAGTTTCAGAAAGTAAAGAAAAGAGAAATTATTTGTTCTAAATTAATTGTAGTTATAAGTTATTAGAGATATTTTAAAAATACTGTTATAGTTATTTTAGAAAGATAGCTAGAGCTAAAGTAAATTTTAGTAACTAACACATATAACACATACCTTTTTTGATTGTTGCATACGTCCTTTAAAATCTAGAAGTATCATGTTTAAAAGACAAAATATGCTGTTTACATGTTGTATTGTATTTTGTTATTACATGATAAATATCACTATTCTTTTCATCACTTTAAGTTTGATATTCCGAATCGGTGTTAGATTTATGAGAGAACTAGCTGCGCCCCGCGGTTTCACCCGCGTAAGTCCGTTTTCCGTAGGAATACCGAGATAAAATGTTACCTATATGTTATTCCAGTTGTCCAGCTATCTACGTACCAAATTTCATTGCAATCGATTCAGTAGTTTTTGCGTGAAAGAGCAACAAACACACACACATCCTTACAAACTTTCGCATTATAATATTAGTAGGATGAATACTCGAAACAAAAAAACGATTTTGAGTTATACTCAGTTAGGAAGCCACAATTACCGCATAGACTATGTTCCTAATTTCTTTCAATGCTATTTCTACAATCTCATTATAAATAATCAGCACATTTGCATTTTTGTGGATGCTTTTGGGTCAAGTCACGCGTTCGCCCATTTGCCTAGCATAAACGTCCTTTATTTTATACAAGTATTACCATCGTATACTATACAATAGTACAAATCCCTTGATCGAGTAGTAAGAGCTGAAAAATATCGCGGTTGTCACAGTTCAATAAGAGTAAATAATATAGTTATGATGAAAATGACATTAGAACATGCGAGCGGCAATTAAAAATTGTGTCCCGAGTTGCTAACAACATGACGTATGTAGGTCGGGCTTGTTCCTACCGTGTTTCGCTGCTTGCCTTCCCACGATGCATCTGTTTAAAGCTCTTTGGTGAACGCCCGAATGGATCTTTGGGCTGAGATATTACCAAAATCGAGTAATTTCTAAAAAATTAATCGCGTAAAACAATCACGTGAATTTAATATTATGAATATTTTTTACAATAAATAGAAAAGATATTTAACTTTAAACTTTGCTCACCATTAGTATTTATTATAACAAAAGTGCAACGTAGAAAACCATCAACAACACCATTTAAAACATCCAACCAGATTCCGCAGCGCGGTCAGTATAGAAAAACAAAAGCTTTATTCACCGCGACCGAAATGTTAGCTCATATCAATGTAACATATGGCCCGCGTATATCACCGCGCGCTCGGAAATACAATAATTTACCACCAGCATTGATAACATCACGTATTGCGGTTGTGAGTCGGCTTCGGTGAGTCGGAGGCCCCGTGTAGTGGGTTTCAGTACAATTTATATGTCCTATGTTTTGTTTAAGTATGGTTCTCAACAAAATTGTACAAATAATATATTGGATGTAAATAAACTTTTCCGGTTTCTCAAATAAAAATTTTACATTTCACATTTAACATTTAGAAAATACTCCTCATGTTTTCAACTGATAACCGAATCATGTTCTTTCTATAGTAAGAGAAACCATTGTACACTCCACCAAATAACATATTAATAAAAATAATATTAGATCAGTATCTGAAACAATCATAATACCAACTATGGCGTAATATAGTTATACCGGTGTAGCAGTGTGTGAACACAATACGTGACTTCATTTAACCAATTGCATTACATTCGAATGTACAATTAAACAGTGGATTAAATTCGTTCCATGGAGCGTGTTTAAGTCATAAATAATAACTTGTTCAAAGGCCATTATATTGCAAACTATAATTAGTGTGCTTTCTATTTTATGTTCAAATCTCCGGTAAATACTGATTTAAATGCATCCCTTTTTACTATAAATTTAAAAGATTATTGTTCGTTTTATCGAGTATACTATTGTATTGATTTGGTAGAAATTTGGTATGCAAATAAATTATGGCCTCGTTAGCATATAGCCTACTTTTTTCTGTTAGCATGCGACCGAGGCACGCACTAGATAGTAAGGGATGAATACAATGGATTTATTATCCACGAAATTGATGTAAAATGTTTAGCATTGTTTGGGATTGAATTTGTTGTGTTATCGAAGGAAATACTATTCACGATACAACGGATTAAATGAATTTGTTAAAAAAAATCATATGTCGTGTACATTTTATATCGTATTATTTAAAAACGGATTGTCAACTTTAATTTAAACCTTACCCAATTTTACTTATGTACAGACATTACATAAGAATAAGGTGAGATCTCTATACCCTCTGCATTTGTTGGTTTCTTTGCATATTTTATTCCACATTGACGCAACCCAGGGCTTCAATAAATGATAAATACGTCCCGACGAAAGGTGACCGTAAAATTATTCAGTTTATAAATAAAATGTACACTTGAAGCGGTATCGTGCTTACTGGACCTTTCAAAGCTCATATTTTGTTGTTGTAAATTGTTAAAATCTGCTATGACCCGACACCGGAAAGTGGTGTATTGTTTTAGTACATAATTTTATCACTTTTTCTATAGTTTTGATTTGAGTATTAATTGGCTTTTGAAGTTTATTTCATATGTCTACATAGTTATTGTTTTTGCTTATGATGGTATAGTTTATAGTTTTGAGTATTTTTGAATAAAATCAATAGCCAACAATGGAAAAGTTTAGACCCTATATTCAAACAAATAAATACCAATCTACAAACATACATTAATCTTAGCCCTCATTCAATTATCAATGTTTCGAATATACTAACCTCCGTAGAAACAGTAAATGAGAAGTGCAAGCTTGTTAAATTGCAAGTAACACAGAAATAAAGATGGCGTTGGTGGAGCTCAGTTGGAGTGAAACTTTTAATTAAGTAAAAACCAGCACGTGACGGCCAGTGATATATGGAAAGCCAAATGACGTGTGCTATTGGATATTGGTTCATCGTATTTTTATATACTACCTAGACTCCGCGCCGTCTCTCGCGTGGTATCCAGGTACAAAGTAACCTATGAACTAATCCGGACTATAATCTATCTCTGTACCAAATTTAATACAAATACGATAAGCTATTTTCGCGTGAACAAGCAACCTATAAACTTAACACAAAATGCTGAAATTTTTTATGGTAAACAATATGCATTTTCATCAATTCAATCATTTTCGATAGTCATGTTATGTATTAAAAGTCAATGAAAACTTTAGAGGCTGATTTTTCAATCCTTTGTTAAAATTTGTTCATCAAATAACGCATTAAACCACCAATTCAAAATGGTGTCTTATTGCTCGAGTTTTGGAATTTTAGCGGTGACATTGTCATTTTCTCGTATATTACTTAACTAGCTGCACCCCCCGGTTCCACCCGCGTAAGTCTGTATCCCGTAGGAATATCGGGATAAAAAGTAGCCTTTATGTTATTTCAGTTGTCCAGCTATTTACGTACCAAATTTCATTGCAATCGGTTTAATAGTTTTTGCGTGAAAGAGTAACAAACACACACACATCCTTAGAAGCTTTCGTATTTATAATATTAGTAGGACTAGTAGGAAGGATTTGATAGAAAAATCGCCACTACAATAAAAGCAGAATCTCAAAACCCACGACAGTTGACAAAAGGTACGCAGCCATAAAGAAATACCGTTAGAAAGAATATAATCTGATATCTCCAGCAGCTTTTCAATGAGCTCAAAGATTTGTTTATTTCCTCTTCATCCTGTTAGAAGCGGCTTTATAAAGCTTTACCAACATTCGCTGACGTGAAGGAGGCCTTCTGAATATTTTCATATGAAAAGAGTTCCTTATGTTACGTACATGTGCTCCAGTCAACTGGGTTTTGTGTGAGTTTATTTTCGTATTTTGTTTTTGACATTGATATTTGTTATGTGTTATTTTTATGTATCAAACCTGCGTTATTGATAGTCAATTAGATTGTGGTGTTAGGTTTGCGGGAGCTGGGATCCATCGGGAAGTTTCATAGAGATTTTCATGTTTTGTGATAGTTAGGTTAAAAATTTATTATTTTTATGCGATGCACAAAAGTGTATGTTATCTTAAACCTATTATTAACTAACAGACTTTTGCCTGTTAGTTAATACGCTGTTTACAGTCTCGATGGCAATAGTATTGTTTCAAAATAAAATATGTACCTTGGTAGATTTATTGAATTAACCAAATAATGTTATTGACTTTCATATATTACAGTTTAAATAATTTAAGAATCATAATAAAGGATTATTTTAAGACTGAAAAGAGAACGCAAACAAATAAACAATAAGAAACCTAAAATGACAGGTCTGTAACGTGGCACTAAATGAAGTAATGATGCAGCTTGATAAATGGATATATGCTAAATCTCGATAAATGAATGAGGAGAAAAAACCTTATGAAAATAACTAGCTTCCGCCCGCGGCTTCGTACGTGTGGAATAGTTACTTTAGTCTAACGCTAACGTGAGCTTGAATCTTTAAAAGTTCGCAACGGATTATGATGCGGTTTTTTTTAATAGATAGAGTGATTCAAGAGAAAGGTTTACATGTAAATAAAAACAACTATTAAAGCCGCGAGAAAAGACTAGTAATATATAAATATACATACAAACAGCAATTAAATTTATTCGCTAGGTATAATCACATGCTATTCGAGTCAAGTCACGTCCACAAGCAAACCGGGGGTAAACAGGCCGGTCACATTTCATTGTATCCGGACTTTTCAATCAATATTTGGGTCACGAACCCGTTAACTCCATTTGTACTGTAAATTGGAAGATTTCCATCAGTTCCATTTTACATTTAACATCCAATGTTGTGTATTGTTGGTGCTTTCGAGCTGTCATTGCGGTTTAGTTTGCGATTTACGATAATTTGTTGTGAAAGAAATGAAATGTTTAGGTTATTTCTGAAATCTATCCCTATATTTGACAAGGATCAACGGAAAAACAACTGAATGGATTTGGAAATTCGAGCACCAATAGAAAACTACGTTATTTATGGCATATAAAGGCTATTTTTATTTTTTTTTTTCGGTTTAATCTAATCGGGGCTTTAGCGTACAGTTACAATAAGATATACGTAAAAAAATATTAACAAGAGTTTTTAATAATGTCTACATTAATTCATATCAATCATTGTATATGTTGAAAAAGGAATAATATAAGCTGTGGAAAATTAAGGATTAAGGAACTTTTTTCCATTTTCTGAATAAAATACTCTCATTTGATCTTTTATTTCATCCTGTAGATTATGTTTTTCGTTTACAGAAATGACGTAATCGGTCAATGTAATTAATGTTGAACATTTGTTAAAATTTGCGAGGGAAGATTGTTTATTCATTCAGTTTATTATATGAAAACTTAAGATATTACAATTTACTGGGATTTTTGTTGTATCAAGATGCAAATTTATGTAATTTAGTAAGCATATGAAAATATTTGGCAACATATTTTCGTATTAACACATTTAATTTGATTATGATGTGCAAGATTAGAATGAAATAAAAACTTCCACTTGGTTTGATTTAGATCGACCCTTAACCAGTACGTAATTGATTGAAACAGGATCCTTTTAGATAAGATAATGCTCAGCAACAAACAGTAGGGTCATAAACAAGATACAAAATGTAGTTTTATAAGTAGCTTCCAGCTACCGGTGGTAAATAGTAAAACTATGTTATGTCGATTCAAAAGCACTTTTAGAAGTCTAATTGAAAAATACGTGTGTGAATTTCAGTTAGACTTAGATTTTAAGTTTTAGTTTATGTTTGTGTTTTAGTTTGATTTTCAAATTGATTCTGAGTTTGAGTTTGAGTTTGCTATATCTAGTATTATGTTTTATTGTTATAAAATTATTATAAATTTACTATTGTACATGCATTTCAAGTAAAATAACTGTGTTACAGCGGGGAAGTGTTTAATTTTATTTGATATATTAAACCTCTTTCTACTACGCTACAGTCCCTTCGTTTTCAGTAGGTATATCGCAGCGAGCGTTGCGTGCGCCGTCGGCGATTGAACTACGGCTTCTCAAACCTATAAACTACTCATTATAAATTAACTATTGTTATTGAACACGACAATTTATGGAATAGCTACTTCAGTTACTGTTTTAATTTTTGGGTTACGTTTTAATCATGGAGGAACTAAAGTATACGTTTTTGTAAGTAAAATTTTTATCTTCTTTTAAGTTTTGTCAAGCGTAAAAAAATTCTACAAAGTAGTAAATTTTCTTAAATTAAATATTGACAGGCGCACTGTAATATCCTGCCGTATTCCGTTAATTACAATAATTTCCATTACGCAGAACCATGAATTATTTATGAAATAATTTTATTCGTAAACTTTTGATTAATGAGTTCAATTCGAAGCTGAGGATTCCGTCAAATATTGATCTTCGTTGATATTCGAAACGGCGAAAAATTATCCGTCTGTTTATTAATTATGTTATAATTCCTAGTCTGTTCATTCGTATGACTAATGTGTCTACCCAATATATTTATATTCGATGGTCACTATAGTCTATATTCTATAATTCAAATAAATTCTTCAAAATTGGGGGTGAAAGTTTATCTATATATATAAAATTCTCGTGTCACAGTTTTCGTTGCCATACTCCTCCGAAACGGCTTGACCGATGCCTCTGAAATTTGGTAAGCATATTGGGTAGGTCTGAGAATCGGCCAACATCTATTTTTTATCCCGATATTCCTACGGGATACGGACTTACGCGGGTGAAACCGCGGGGCGCAGCTAGTATAATATAAATTTATTGAGACCACGCGCAGTAAGTATATATATTCTTAGATTTATCAGACTACTGGTATTTTATCGTTCATCCACAAATATATCTTTATGTATATTGGAGGACTTGAACCAGTGCTATGTTACGAATACCGCCGCTTTGTGTAACATGCGATGGAATGTACACTGTAACAGTATAGTGTTTAACTAGAGGTACAAAATTATCGATAACGAAATATAATCTTATAAAATATCTTTTGAATTTAGTATTAAAAGAAATTTATTTCGTGAAATCTGCTTTGATCCCATGTAATTCCTTAATATTTAAAGAATATGACTCAATGAAATGAGAGGACTGATAGTGTTTTTTTGGTAATATATAGGTTTTCTGAATATGCATTTTTTCTCATAACATAGCTTTTATTATAGAAATAATAATTATTTGAATAGCGTTCACTAGAAGGCACACGTTCTAGCTAGGATAAAATAAATCTCCATTAATTACTCGTTGAAATATCTGCATTTGAAACGAATTGCGTGCTATATTCAGAGCATCAATATAAACATCCGTTTCATTGACAGCTCTACGGAGCTTTTAAACACACAATAAACCACTTTATCGTTGCATTATTAAGCGTCAGATTTAACAAATTGAGTTTCAATTAGCACAGACTGTAATAAAACATTGTTTTAATTAATTAGTTGAAGAAGCTGTTGTCTATAATATATTTAAGTGATTATATGTAAATATAACTTTGAATGTTAATGTGTATGTAATGATATATCTTAAATGCGTTTTTAAAACGAAATTTAGTATATATACATAAATATTTCATATTTTAAAGACTATTAAAATAATGAAATACCAGTGCGCTTTGCTTTATCTATGAATTTCGATTATGTTTCTAGCAATATTATATATTAGTTATATGTGTTGTTTTCAACCAAATCTGCATGTGTTAAACCAAAAACGCAGATAATGTTATAATAATTATTCAAAATTAATGTAATATCTTTGCGTGTGATATAACCTATAAGTGTTTAATGCTTTATATTGATTGAAAACTGAAATAATACCCAAATATATCTTCATACAAAAATTACAAAAGAAAGCTAAATTTTATAAAATTCTGTCTATCTGTTGTCCAGCTTCATAAAAACTGCTGGTCGTATTTTGAGGAAACTTATTTGTTACAGAGCTATCAGTCATGAGCATCAGATAGGCAATTTAATTTGAATTCGAATCTATACAAGCGTGAAGCAAGTCGCGGGCACTAGTTATATGACAACTGCTCGTATATGTTATAGCTATTTAACAACCTCTAAAGTTAACATAACGATATATCGTTTTTAGCTCATAAACGCAGCAGTTCCGCCGTCCACTCTCTCTTATATATTTCATACAAGGCATTGGTTTTAATCCACCCCGTCGGTTAAAAGCTTTCTCCTGTTATGTTTGGTCAGTCCCTCTCAAACACAATTGGATAGACAGAGAGGGGTTCTTTTGTATTTTGCTCTAAGATTTGCGAGCTTTTTAGTTTTTTTTTTACTTTGATATGAGGCTTTGTTGGCGCAGCGTCTGAATCTGGACTTGATTGCGATTTTATAGTTGGTATTTATGAGCATTAAGAGTAAAAACGAATATTTTAAAAGATATTTTTTTTACCTGAGTCAATAGCTATTGTCTTGAACATTTAACAAATTGCTATCTCTAACGTAACCTTATCGTAAACTTATCGTTATATATATTTATAATACCAAAGTAAACTAACAATATGGAAAGGGTCCTTAAACGGTTGTAAAATATATTCGCAACATTCAATAGTATATGCAGCTTATTTTTGTAACAATTTATTAAATCTTTACTATTTCCATTTAATTATTATAACATTATATTTATTTATAATTGCGGGTTACTGATGGTTTTAAAAATTTTTTACAAAATATTAAAGATTTCTTTAAATAAAAAAAACTTTAAAACGTACTCTGTGCAATAATTTCTAAAACTTTAATAACGCTCCAGTCAGTGTACTAGAATAAAGCTAAGGAAGGCAATTCGTAGCACATTCTACGCGGCGTAGACGTTGCTACGGTCATTTAATACTCGTAGCGGAACATTGTCTACGAGTGTTTGACTAAGTTCTAGCGTATTGTGCAGTTATTTCAATTCTTTGCCTATTCATCCTTGCACTCAAGAATTGTGTATGTGTTAGATATCTTCAAAATGCGACTCAAATTATTTTTTCTATATTATGTTGGTTTTAACCTCGAAAATTGTAGCAAGGAGATATAAACGATCAAGTTACAGTAAAAATGATAACTTATACCTTTCGACCTACAGAAATTACGTTCTTAAATTTAGAAAATAATATGAATTAAAATTGTATACAGCATATTTGGAAGCTTTCTCCTTTTATCGTATATTTATATCATATACCAAAAAGCCATAGCCAAAGGTAATAGATGTTTGAAGTTTAATTTATTTTACACTAAAAACCCACTCACTCTAACATATGGTGTAAGCTATTTCCAAAATATTACATTGGAATTTTGAACAATTTGAAACTGCCGTTATTCTAGAATTAAACGATTGAACAATTTTAAATTGAGAACACATTTTAAACAGACAAATGTTCGCCACCAGCCAGCGCCGTTACATAAATAAAATTAACCGTAAGCTTACACGGAACAATGAATTACAACGCGCTGCTACAAGCAGAGGTCTGGCCAAAGTAGCGTCTAACCTACTTGGCCCACTGCCAAGCCGTATCACCCCTTTAAAATATGCTTACAGCGAGATTTCCACATAGATTCCGACCTTGTTGTAATTTATTCATGTGAACGATATTACAGTTCCAGAGCAGTTAGACTGATTTAAAAGATCAATGAGTACGAATTTTTGGCACGAAGTTATCGAAAGATAAGAGACATATAAATTTTAATTTTTTATTTGTCTTTTCCGTTTATAAATTGCAATTTCAAATTTTTCGAAGTACAATTAATGTAATTTAATCGCCTCAAATATAATTTACGTTACTTGCTGTTTTAACATTAAATTAGAGCCAACTGCAATGAGTTTTGAACTTTAACAGTGCAAGATGAAACCAGTAGGAATAAATACTGGAAAGAAAAACTTTGCTTAAATTAATATTAAGCACTTACCTAAGAAATTCATGGTGCCTTGGGTCCCACTTTTCTCAGCAAAATTACAACCCTAATCTACCAACTCATAACAAAGTTCAAATATAAAAAATATTTCTTTATTCCCTATTATTGAGCACCAAATTTCCTATAGAAAATACATGATACGTATCGTTAACTAGTACTAGGAAAGAAGAGAGTTGGAGATATCGGAAAATTGCATCGTGGACGCGGTCACGACCTGCCGTCGCGGGAGACGGAAGGCCAATGCTGGATATTCCGCGACACTGCGCTATTTATGCCAGCGGACCGAGCAGGCGCACACAGGCAACTGAACATGCGTACACTTAACTCACACTAGCGCAATATTAAGTGCGAAGGGAAATGGAGGAACCATTGTCAATCTGTAATGGGGAAGGAAAAGTTGGTCTCGTCAATTTGTGTATTATTGTAATTGTCGTTCTCGCAGCTCTAATCATCTATGCGAATCTCCTGGGCGTTATACGGCCCTGGTACTTTATAAAAAGAGATAAAAAGCTTCTAAAACGGATACGATTCACTGATCTCGATAAATAAAAGAGTAAAGTTAGAAAAATTGGCCGTATATTTTATTCGTTTAAGTGGTGTGTGTGCGCTGCGCATGTGTAGGAACAAAGCAGCCGCGGCCGGTGGGCGTGGCTTGTTGTATGTGTGTGTGTGCGTTAAATCTTTTATAGGTCGATGCATTAAGTAATTTACTATAATATCATGCATTTGACGGAGTACACTGGAAATATACGGCGGCCTTGTGAAAAAATACGCGTTTAGTTTGACCGTTTTGTGTGTAAAATGGTTGACCAGGAAATTTTATGATATCGCTTCTATACAAATAGAAAATGCGATTTGAATTAAATATATCTGAAATCGTATCGAAGTTAGCGGTTTCTATAAATGAGGCTTGAAATTTTGCAAGATGCCAAAAGTATTTTAACCCAATTGGCAAAACAAAAAAAGATTTCTAGTGGGCTCTCTAGAGATTGTACTTTTACATCTAAATAAGTTAAATTAAGTTGTTCATTTCTTTTGTAGAGCACTCGTAGATAAAAATTTAAACTAGAGGTAAATATTTTTGAAATATTTGTTTTAACATTCAAAACTAATAAATATTAAATATTCAAAAATAATAATTCAAATCATAATAAATACCTTAAATATCATAAAATAGTCTGATTTTAATGTTATTTAATCTTCTAAATTAAAATGTTATTGAAAGCTTCAAATTTATTCCTTTCATAATTTCTTTGATATAAGTGCTAAGATCATTGTAAATACAATGAAATAAAAAGGGTGTGGTTGCAAGTAATCTATTAAAATAGCGTAATATAGGCTATTATTTGCACAATTAATACAGATTTAAATGAAAATTATTAAGTAATCTACTTATGAAATAATCTTAAAACATCGGATATATCTTCGCTTTTTCCGATTGTATACCATAAATAATGTACATAAAATGAATTTGTAGAGGTTTGTAGCGAAGTTCTACGTTGCTACGACGTTTGCTACGCCAGTTGTATTACGTATTATTGATTGCAATTGAATTTTTGTTTCTCTTAGCTGTATTGTTATTAAATTCAATTATTATATAACCACTGAAGAGTATTAATACAAAAAACTCTTACTATTTCGTATACGTATATCCAGTAATTTTTTTAAATGTCCTAACCAAAAACGATTAATTATTTGTGTTTGATAGAAAACTGTTGTCATTTGGCAGTTTATAATCCCATGGTGTCGCCACCACAACGACGGCGTCGACCATTTTTTCTAGACAATTTTTATGTATAGACAAAGTAACAAACTCTATATTTTTACGTATCAATGTATATGTTTGAACCAATTAAATTTAAATGTTCATTTGTAGATTCGTCATAACAAACAATATTTTGCTAAATCGAACATTATTACAAAACCAATTTAAACTAATGCCTTTCCCAGCCTCTAACTAAAAAATGGGATCAGAAATCTAGGACATAACCAAGCCTTCATTCGAAGATAAATTAATAAAGCATAAGTATTCAGATTGTTCCTCAAGCTATGCATAATGAGAGTGTGGTATTTTAATATAATATTCAAATCGAACCAACGTACGAGCTCATGGTTCGCGTGTCTGACTACTAATAAAGCTATAATGTGCTTAATTGATTCATTAAATATATTTATGTAATGTTTATGGTTTTTCAAAGTAATTGCTTTTTGTATTTGTGTTTTTGATCGAGAAATGTGCAATGGTTTAGTTTGTGATATAATTTTGTTGTTCATGATCATATAGAATACGAGTATATCTTTACATCATAAAATAAATACGGTCTTTACTATGACTTTGTTTTTTTTTGTGTAGAGCGAGCATTCTATTGTTCTTAGACCTGGGTGCTTCTGCAAATGTGTTGTACTTTTTAAGGGATAAAGAATAAAGGAAGGTTTGTCAATGGGAATTAGGTTATTTTTACATCAGATAATTTACTGTATGCAAATTTATTTAGTTTCACAATGCTCGAACAGAGATGCTTGAGTAAGATTTTTGATGCACTTTGGAAATCTTAAAAAAAGCTTTGGGGATCTTTCCAAAGCAATTGACATTTAAATACTCTAATCACATTGCTACAAACCTAGAGATATATTACATGAGATACATTTATTAAATAAAATTATATAAAAACGATATAAATTAAATAAAATGAAGAGCTTTGTAATCAATGATTTTTATGATTTAAAAATCCTTCGTAAATATACACCTTTTGAAAATTCGCTTAGATATAATATAAAGCTATAACTTCAATTTTAGTTTATGTTCTCTTGACATTGAACCACTTGCAGCTGTAAACGAAATAGAGGCTGAGTGTGAAAGTTTGAAGGCTTTTCATTTCAGGCGACTTATTGAAAGTGTGTTTCGGTGCGCTGCTGAAATATACGGAAATACATAAACGGTAATGTTTGTTGTTTAGAGTGGATTCATTTTCGATATTCACTTTATTTTTTTAATAATATGATAACGATTCGAGACATGTTTTTATTATTTAGTGCTAGGAAAGCCATAGACGTTAAGATAAATATAATTCAATATTGCCCCGGGATCCTTTAATTATGTTAAAGCGTATAGATTAGATCTTGAAAATATTAAAATACATATAATCAAACCGGTCAAATGGAAAGCTAGTTCTGTAATCCTAATATTTATATATTATATAAGCATATAATATATTTGTCAAGATTTATATGCGAATTATTTGTAAATTTGAATTTAAAAAAATATATTTTTTCATATAAATATCTTCAAAAATTTCAAGAACAAAATGAAATAGAATATTTCTTCGACAAACTTTTAGGATTTGACTTCCAATAATTCGAGGAGAACATAACAATAACGTAAGGCTTTCATGCCGGCCATATTGTGCGCAAACTGCCTTTAGCTACGGAATATTAAAAACTACATGCGTCTCTTTTCTTCGCAGTGCATGGCCGTCGCTGTCTCATTTGGTGCCGAAAATTTGTGTGTAATGAAAAGTTAAGTGATATGGAAGGGTAAGCGTGACTGCAATTGATAATATATGACCAAGTTCCTGGTATTACAATTGATTTTCTGATGTATTTATAAAATAGTATTAAAGGCACGGCACTCCATGTGTGGTTAAAATACTCTACGATTAGCTGATCTTTTAAACGTTTTCAATAATTTTTAATGTTATTATTAACGAATGTGTCATGTTTAAAAGACTATATTTAAAATTTAAAGATTTAGCCCATAAGATGTATGTGATATTTAGTGAGAAATAGTAACGGATAGCACGGTCAATATAAAAATAGCACGTTCAAATAGAAAAGATTGAAAGTAAAATGGAAAGATAGAATATAAAGTCTAGATAGTCATCGAGGCCGATTCGAGGGCACGTTTATGCTTGATTTGTATTTTGTTAGATAAAAAAATGTATTATTGATATAATGTTACAAAGATACTAAGAAAGTATATGGTTTATTTTGTAAGCTAAGATTCTCAAAAATCAAGTAGGTATTTAATAAATATTCCCGTTCAGTCGTATGCATAGTTTACTGTACCTTTACTTACAGGAAATTATCAAATTATAAATTAATGAATGTAAAAATTAATTAATGAATGAATGATCTACCATTTTCGGTGTTCCCAGGCACATTCGATGGGGATACCTTCAAGAAAAGGGCATATCATTTTCTCAAAGGCCGGCAACACACTCGCGATGCCCCTAACATCGCAGGTGCTTATGGGCGGCGGGCGTCACTTTTCATCAGGTGACCCGCCTGCTCGTTTGCCTGCTAGGCGATTAAAAAAAAAAAAGAAAAAATCAATTTGGTGTGTTACATTTATTAAAATGGAAAGAAATACCTTTTTTATTATACAGAATATCGCGAGACACAACTGATTATAATGTTACCTGAAAAAAAAGAACCTCATGAAATCAACCAAAATATTAAAAAAAGAAACTTAAATTAATCGGCAATAAATAAAAGGAAATGTTTAACTGCAATAAATTTCGTAGCAAGCGTAGCACTGCTACGACGTAGCTAGAGCTACAGCGATGTAGCTCTCAACACGTTTAAATGTAGGTTTAATTTAACTTAGAGGAAATAAGTTGAGATTTGTTTTCCAAATTATAACCTAGCTGTGGCGATGGTATAAACTTACTTACGTCATCTTTTCGTATACATATAATACTGTTATATTTGTTTTTAAGATTAATAAATCTTTCACAATTTCAGAACATTTAAAACATAATCTCTGTTTCAAATATCATGCATAAGGCAATATAGGCTATGATAATAAGTCATAATAGGTTAAAGTGCTTCTAATATAATATACAGATAATTCTTTGCATTTGCAACACTGTCCCATCAGACAAGCCGGAATTTTTATAATAATTAAAATTTTCGCACAAAAAGCTTACAAAATGCACATATTATATACATATAGAATAGTAAATGAACGCAGAGGAAGTATGTCAGGTGTACCGCGGGCACCGAACCGGCGATAAAACGCCACTCAGCATTGATTTCATTTACAATTCATTTGATATACTTAACGGAGGCCGGAGTAGGGATGCCACGCTGGAGTTCAAATGTTGTTTATTTTATAAATTGCCTTTTGTGTGGTTTATTTTTTCACGACTTTATACGTTTGTGGTTAAGGAACGAATGTTGGGTGACTGTTTTTTTTTTAAATTTTAAAATCCATTTGTGTATCACATTTAACCAGCAACATACTAATATTACAAATTAACCAACATTCATGTAATTTTTAGAACAGTATTATGTTTGTATACATAATATATCTTAATGCCGAATACAATATCTTGTATAATAATAACAGATATCAATTTGAAATATGTTTAATACTACCATTCCAAGAAAGTAATTAGAGACAGCCCTATCTTGTATAAGGTTACACAGCACAAGTGGTCCGGGTAAATACGCTTTCTTATTCCAACACCTCCCCCAACGCCCGCCCTCCCCGCGCCCCTGATAAGTGTTAATAGTCTGTTTGGATTGCTAATTAGGGCGCCAGATACATTTGTGTGCTTTGGGGGCCCGCAAACATTTGTGTCAATGCCTATCTGTATGCAATGTTAGGTTACTTAACGAGTTAGTGGGGATAATATTAATATTGCTTATTTGAGATGTTTCTTGTGAGGGTATTTTGAAGTCGAATATAATACTGACTTTAATTATTTTAAGAAGGTCAAAGGAGTCATGTTTATTGTCTATACAACGTTAACTGTTAAAAACAGCCCGGAGATGAGTATTATTCACTGTTTGTATAAAATATTTTGACCGCTTCCTTGGTATAGTGGTTAATGCGTGAGCCGAGGTCCTGGGTTCGAATCCCGATGGAGACGCACAAAAAAAACAAACTAAAAAAATGAACGTCTGTTTGGCAGGACACAGAAGGCTGATCACCTCACTTGTCCCAACATCCAAGCATGCTACAACTACGTATTTTATTATGTTAGTATGATCATACTATCTTACAGTGTAATTTTTTGTGTTTCCAGGTTAAACGCTTTACCAAAAAATAAGAATAATAGTAACAAGTATAATTTACCTTCACAAAATGATAACTAAATTAAAACAATACGCAACTAGAGGGCCTTTATATTTTTCGAAAACAATTCACACAACAAAGAAGCACGGAGGTATGCAAAGAGAAAATCCAAACAATTTGAATGCAGTTGCTTCGTGTGCCCTGTAATAAAGCCTAATTGGTCACAGGGGCTAATTAGTCGGCTGCACTCGCGCCGCGTACGTTCACTGTGTTTAGCTATTTATAAAGACGGTCAAAGAAAAGTTTGGTGATTGTTTTTTTTTGCTTTAGAGTTTATATACGCTATAATATAATAGTTTCGGAGAATACGCGACTGGTCAATTTTTTTATGTTAATATAAATAAATAATTAATGTTTATTTCACCTTAATCATTATACAATTTTGTTAAGAGGTATAACATGCGTTAATAAAGCCAGATATATATTTTTTGTAATTTAATGACGTGGTAAAAGTGAGCAGTGATTTAATAAATATTACAATTATTAAATCACTTAATTTTAGAAGGTATCCAGACATTCATCGGCTTAGATAATCAGAATATAATCAATTATATGTAACTCCGTCAGCATCCCACACTGTTCAGTTACGCACTTTATAATTACGAACGAATTTAAATTCTTATTAAAACCTTTTCACACGTTCAACAGCTGTTACTATTACAGAACCGTATAAATGCATATAAAAGATATTCATGCAAGTGGCTCTCGCAGACGCGTTTTCTCAGCAAATAAGAATGCATTGGAGTGCAAACAGGCGGCCAGCGTATCGAATTAGCGTACATTCAATCCGCTGTTTCACTGAGTAGCCTGTTTGGTGCAAGCTGTGAGCGTCAGGCGCTTGCTGCACGTCAAATACTTACTTTGTTCCATAGATAAATGTAAAAATTGACATTTGTACGCCACAAGGCAGATCACAGTTTAAATAGAAATATTAATGACCCGTTATATCATATAAAAGAAGTGGTTGGCCGTGCTGGATGAGGTTAGTAAAAAAATAGATAGTTTTAGAGAACTATGTGGGAGGTTTATACCAAAGAGCACGACAATCACGACACCGAGTCTATTACAAATAAAAATATGTTTAATTTTACTTAAATAAACACAAGTAGTTGTAAGAAAAAATGTAACATATTATAAGACGGTTAAAAATGACTTTATTTATTTATTTATCAATCATTTATGTGCTGCATTGAACCAATTTTTAACCAAGTAACAGATTGATGATAAAACCGGGGATAACCAACCTAATGACCTCCCCATACCCTTCTTCTTAACCGACGTCTACATTCGACTCACGAGATTAATCAAATAAATTCTAACTCGACAATTACTCGCTATCACTTATAATTTGCTGCACGCTCCATTCTCCAGTTAATTCATTGACAGCGGACTCTGAAAGCGTTTGCTGGTTTATTTATTAGTTTATTTATCAGCCTTTTCTACTAAATACCTTTTAAATTGACTTGAAAAGGGAATTCTATATCTATGTTACGTAACATTCGTTGCTTTATATATAATCTGAATTTCTTATACAAAGCAACGAAAAAACTGTAAAATTAAGGTTCTCGTAGGATTAGTTTTATTTCAACAAACGATTAGTTTATATTCAATTTACTCTATACATTGCCACACACACATAACACATAACACACTCGTACAACTATTATTTATTTTATTATTTATTATTTTCAGATTAAAGCAGTGTAAAAGTATACAATACCTTTAAATAAAAAAAACTAAATAAGTTTTTGCTTTACAAGAATATTTAGAATTACGGGATGGGAATGTTTTAATATGTATAGTAAAAGAGTGAACAGGTATCTGCAATTGCATACTAGCAGGCGAGATCGTGGCCAGGCGCTATAGGGAACTATAGATCATAAAAAATTTATTCTTTTGATAAATTTAAACATGCTTTTTTATGTAAATTACTTAATAAAAAGAAATTTTGATAAGCGTTGTAGCAACATCGCTTCACATTATATGCAAATGTGGATGCAAAACAAAGGCAGTGGGTTTGACAGTGGAGCCTTCTGAAGTTTGCAACATACATTGTGGGTACAGGAAGCTTAATTATTTCGCCGCAAACTTAACATACATGTGGGGGAAATTTGTTATTGTTTCTTTACTATTAAAAACATATTTAAAAATATTTTCTTATCCCTCTCAGTTTTAAAACAAAAGTAATCTATTGTTATATTCATCTTCACAGACATATTCTATCTAAATCTGTTAAGAAATTAAATAAAAATCATGCCAGTTTGTTACCGCGCGACATTCCACGACCAATAAAAATAAAGAAACGGCGTAATTGCGAATAAATATTAAAATAATAAGCTAACACTAATAAATTCTACATGTTCTAATGTTGGTACAATATGCTCATGCGATAAATCAAATTTATAATTACATGAAGCTTATCATCATAGTTTTGGTGCTCGCTCGATGATTTGAGTCGAGTCATTTAAATACCACGAGAGGACTCAAGTATATCAGTGACTCCAGTCCAAACGTTGTACCTTATGACTCACTCTTAACACACACCGCCAGCGATGCTGTCCAGACCTTCTAGTTAGGGCTAAAATAAGCTCTTGGCTTCATGATATCCTTAGGCCATAAGCGATTGAGTTACCCACTAATGAGTCCAGAGAAGACGAAATTTGTGTATATGACTGTTATTTAGTTGTATTTATAGGCAAGTTAGCTTTGAATTGTATAAACGAAATAAGAGAATTACTTTTTTTCTAAAATGCACACTTATTTCAAACTATAAAAAGTTAGAGAAATAAATAGAAAAAGCTAATGAATTGAATTACTACTATTTCTATCTCATCTATATTATTACTATTTCTATCTCCATCGGCGAAACTAGCTGTAAAAATTGTAAGGAATTGAGTCATATATGAGTGTTAACTTATCATTTAACTTTTAATAGCTTAAAAACTTTGTAATTAAAATAAAAATACCAAAGAAATAATATTACGATTGTTAAAGCATGTCTCATCTTTGTAATAAAATGTATTTTATTTTAATTGAAAACATAAATTAGAGACTTTTATACATAAATCTGTGACGATCCACTACACCTATATAACAATGTAAATGCTGGGTTCATATCAACTCAATCCGTATGAAGTCAGCAACGATCCGTCATCCAAATTAATTATATCCTCAATTAATCATCGGGATGTGGGTTCTCTCCCATTTCTTACCTTATTATATTCACTAGACTTCGTATAAAGCCGTTACCCTAATCGACATCGTACAGAATTATTTAAGTACCCACATAATATTACTAAAGCTAATTTTATTTTTCATTTAGACTTTTGTAATTTATACGAATACAACGTGTGATTATTTATTTATGTTTATACAATTATTTTAAGGTATCATATAAAAATTACAACATTTAATAACCTTTTAATGAAAATATTTCTTCAAACCATACAGGTGTTTAATACAAGATATCGTGGTTGGAAGTCCGTGTAATCGAATATTTGAGGGCCGAATAATCGAGTTTTAACACGTCAAATATATGTAGAATAGTTTTCTCTGACGTAATATTATGCAATCAACAATTAGACTAAAAAAGCATACAATAACAATTTACCAACACTTCACTTTCCGCTGCCGTGGGCTTTTACTCGCATGCAATACTCGTTACCAAATTCCAGCCTTTTATTTTCAGGACAATGCAATCCTTATAATATTTATGCAAATAGAGGTTTACTTGACTTATGCATTTATTGACTTTCTTGTTAATCTGTGTCGTTTAAAAGGCAGTCAATAATGAATTGTATTCTCTACACCATAAGACTAGAACTATAAATCTATTGTGCACACATATCTATATTGAATGCTATATCCAGCTACGCGATTTAAAATTTACATTTTTCAACAAGCATTCAAAATAACGATGTAGCGAGCGCATTTCTCTCAGCTAAATGACGTCACGCATCAGCTGATCCGGCGGCCATCTTTTTTCGCGCCATTTCGCTCACCGTTACTCCGACACTATTAGGAAAATTCTAAGTTATTGCGTGCCATCTTCTCCACTCGCAATTGAGTGTGGTTTAAGGGAGAAGCGCAAAGCGGTCGCGGGTATTTCAATGACTGGACAGTCACCAATTTTATTTTAAATCTGATGTCGTTTGGTCACATTAAAATTCGGTCTAATTCTGATAATTTGAAGAAGATTTAGAAAATTATAATTTTTTGATACACGTCAATATCGTATTTAAGAGTATTTTCACTCAACATCCTAAACTAAAATATAGTCCATTCTAACAACAACTAACAAATTTATTTCGTTTTTTTCTTTTCCTTTAAGTAGACATAAAATGTAATGTAACATTGTTAAGTAAGAAGCCACCGACAACCGAAACACAGTTCCCAACTAGTTCGGTAGTCCTTGGGTCATATAAAATATGTAATTACTTTATTTTATGTCAATAAATATTTTTTCATTTTCCACACACTTATACATGTATTCTTTAAGGAATTAACTAAGTTTCAGCCTAAACCTAACTAGATTTAGAAATTAAAGACTTCAAACAGATTCTAATGCGATGAGATTCGATTTATCAATTGCTTAGTTTAACCCGACGTTTCGAACAACGAACTACACAATATCCAGTAAATGTAAAATAGTCGGGTAAAATCAAACAAAAGAAAATACTAAGGATATTTGTCATAAGATGCAACGCCGCTGCCTCTCGTCTCTTACACTACACCCTAGGTAATGCAACGCGAACGGGTCGCGCGTGACATCCCCGCAAATCCCTCGAACTCCCTCCCTCCATCTCAGCAACAAGTGTCTTTTCATTATAAATCAGTCTACAATATTCTTCGGCAAAAATTCTCGGCGTTCAATTGTTTTTATTGTCCGCGCTCTTTGATATTTTTTTCCTTATGTCAACTCCATTTTAGAGTAAAGCTTTTAAGATGTTTCGATGTATACATCAAAAGGTTATACACTACTTACGATACAAACTGGGAATAGTGATATCAACTAGCACAAATTGATATTTTCATAACATTCAAAGATTTAAAAAAAAATGCTGAAAAAAAAAATTATATCCTCATAACGTATAAGAATTAAGGATTAAATAAAATCAAGGCGTTGAGAGTAGCTCTTTATTAAAGTTATTATAAATCCAGGTTATTCAAATATTATAAATGAATTTATATAGCTTTTACTCCCCTATTTCTGACAAAAGTTCTATAGGGAAGAGGGCAGTATTTAAAATTCGGCAAATGGTACAATCGACCCTTCGTCCGCTTGTTAAAAGTTTTTAAATTGTCGCCTCTTGTAGCTTTAAAGTATTTAAATGCCGAGAAATTATTCTTTACGAAGTCACTGTGACATTTAGAAGTACTCAGATTTTAAAAAATAAACCCGTCTTACATAAAAATTATGATAACTGACGAAATGTTTCTTTTACTTTTTATTGTTGTATATTAAAACTACGTTTATTTTAAATGTAGCATATTTTTAAGTTAGTTCGACGACATGTGACATCTGCCAACCCGCACTTGGCCAGCGTGGTGGATTATGGCCTGAACCCTCATAGGAGGCCTGTGTCCCAGCAGTGGGAACATATATGGGCTGATGATGATGATATTTTTAAGTTGATAGTAATATATCAAAGCGCATATACGTTATATGAGTTAGGAAAAACCCCGGTTTAATTGTGTCAAAGCAATGTATATCATTTTTGAAGCCTAGAGTGGGACTATTTATGGAATTCTATATTTATTTCTATTATATCAGAATGATTGGACATTTACTTTGACCTAAACTATCAACTTCTTACGTCGAACTTTTGTGTAGCTGTGAACTAAATTACAATTGAAATGTATCGCCGTAAAAATAACTCAGTGAGTTGTAAGTCACTGTAATGGAGCCCAAACATAGAGCCCGTAGGATTTAACAAACTATCTATCCATTGAATTTCATCTTTATTTATTGGATTTGAGGAAAATGGCCGAAATGGCTTCTAAAGGCATCTCGACTTCCGGTCGCGAACCAAGATGGCGTCGCGACAATTTCCGCTTCTTGACCGCCATTATTGACTCACTAGGCTTTGATAAATTTTCGATAAAGTATAATAAATTAGTTTTCGTCACCGCTAACTCGATTTTGGCATGTTACCTGGGTTGGAAGTATTTTTTATATAACTTTTAGAGAGGGGACAATTTCTAGAATATTTTAAAAATTATTTAAAAGTATCATTCTAACATATCATATAAGGTTAGTCACCCTTTTGCTCTTAGTTCAGCTGACCCAAGATAACTGATCCAACACAATTTTCGAATATTTTGCCCTATTTGCAACTAAAAAAAGCAAATCGATTAACACAAAATAAATTTTTGATACATACACTTTAGTGTACATACACACACGCAAGGAAAACCTAAATCATACTAGATGTATTTTCTTGTTACTAAAATCGTACCAGCTGACCCAATAAACGTTGTTCTGCCTTACTCATATCATTCGGGTTATGAAAAATAGATGCTGGCTGATTCTCAGACCTACCCGATATGCATACAAAATTTGATAAACATCGATACAGATGTTTCGAAGGAGTTCAGTAAAAAAACAACAAATTTTATATTATACTAGCTGACCCGGCAAACGCTGCTGTACCTTATTCTTATGATTTAGGGGTATGAAAAATAGACGTTGGCCGATTCTCAGACCAACTCGAAATGCACACAAAATTTTATGAGAATCGATCCAGTCATTTCGGAGGTATGTTAACTAACATCGTGACAAGAGAATTTTGTGTATATAGATTTATCACATTTCTTAAATATGAAATCCCATGTACTATGTGATCCCCCAACCATTAAGAAACAAAGTTCTCTATAACTTACAATAAAACACAGTATTGTTTTATCTGTAAACAATATTAACACACATTGCGAATCATAACACTAGCTTATCGGTCAATACCCCAAAAATAATAATTATTAAGGCGCCATATATAAAATAATTCATAAGGGCATCCATCACACGCCCGAGGTCGTTATGCCGAATGGTCTCCATCTTAATACAACCCTTTGTGTAATTAAGGAGGGTGTTTTGATTTTTGCAAGAAATTGTTTTTGCCACGTACTTTGCGCGGCATTTTGGGATTGCAGTATATAATATAATAGTATATTATATAGTTATATAATATAGTTGTGTCTGTAGATGCAAAATATAAATTAATTGTTATGAAAGTTAGACAATAAACCGGTTCTATAAAACATTCTTCTATTTTTTAATAATAACAATAATAAAAAAAAACATTTATTTACTACAGACAAACCACACAATACAAACAAAAACAAAATGAGAGAAAGAAAAAACAAATATGAATAATAAAAAAAAAATTATAGACTAAATCTAACTAATTCTATAATAAACATAACACAAGCACTGTGTGTCAACCATCAAAAGGGACAAAGTTTTAAGTGTTTTGATTAATTTTAATAACACATGCAATGGGTTTCGTTTTTTGAGAGCTGTTTTAACTAAAATTTATGGGTAAACATGTAAAATTATATACTTAAATTACCCTGGATATCCGTGCGCAGCTTCGTTTGATCGTGGATTACAAAATGTTGTAGTTTATGAATTTTCGAAGGGCAGTGTGACATTTTTGCCTACATCTTATGTATCATCTTTATATCCACTCAGAAACCTCTATTTAATGACACATAATTTATTAAATATTTGCATATACTATATGTTTCTTATAGGTAACCTTACAATAGTTAAATGTTGTGCTTAGTATGAAGAAACGCAACATAATGAAAATGTATGAGCAATAATTAACAGAAGGAAAACCCCAGAACAAGTAAAACTCATGCAGAATTATTATTTGTTTATAATTAAAATGTAACATTACCCCACTTAAAAAGAAGTGGTAGATCAGTGCTGAGAACCTCGGACTTCAAAATCGATAAGTCGGGGTTCGAAACCGGGCGAGCGTGCAGGAAATAAATTGATTTTTCATTTATTCTGCACATGTGGATAACATCACCACTGCTTAAAACGATGAAGGAAAACATCGTGAGAAAACCGGCATGTCCAAGAATCAAAAGTGCGACAACATGTGACATCTGCCAACCCGCACTTGACTAGCGTGGTGGATTATGGCCTGAACTCTCATAGAAGGCCTGTGTCCCAGCAGTGGGAACATATATGGACTGATGATGATTACCCAACTTTACCTATACTACCCTAATTAAATAACCTATATCAATTTTAAGATAATCGTGATAGTGCCTAGGTCATCACATCATTAGTCGAGGCTCGTTAACAGCACAACGACTCCGCATCTCGCAAGTCATGTTAGCCTGGTATGTGTGGCTAAGGGTCATTACATTTATTTAATTAATTAATTAATCAATTTTGAATTATTAGAATGTTGTTGCAAGAGGTACTCTGCTTTTAAGAGAACAAAATAATGTAAACATAATAAATATTTATGTAAAAGTTTTAGTCTCTTCTTTTGATGCCATGTTATTTTTTTCTGTTTTATATAACAAAATCTGTATAAAAATGTGATGTATATCTATTAAACGAGTAATTTCAATGATATTTCTGACACGAATATATTTATAGCTTTATCGATTGTAGCCTAATTCAATCGACAAATAACTAGCTTAAGGATCATTAAATAACAAGCAAAGTCCTTATAAACGTGCAACATTACGTTTCCTAAGAAAACTGATAAGAAACAAGCGGTTAAATAAATAGAATATCAATCAATTATCTAGCAAATACATTTACATGAGGTGTCGATCCCCTGTTTGTACCTGTCTACCTGATTGATCCTATTCCCCATGTTTTGGGAGAGCATTGATTATGCTGATGGCAACATTGCTCCACTGAAAGATACTAAACTAAGATTTATTAAGGGTTAGCTGGCACAGAGTATAAATTATTTTATAGTCTGTGCCAAACGTTTGCTTCCATTTCCGTATTCCTTTAATATTATTGTAGATTTATCGTATCTGGGTATAATTTAATATTTTGATACAATTTTGCACTGCGATATATAATACTACTATAAAAGTAAATCATTAATGGAATGAAAATATCGGTTTCAAATGAGAAATGGACCGGTTTTTATGATACTCGTATCTTATTTCTTTTACCTGCTGCTCGTTATGAAATAACATCTATTATTATCGAAATTTAGTTCTAGTTTAAAAATGATATATTTAAATTGAAATTACGAGAAAAGAATCTCATCTAAGAGTACGCTCCGTAAGCACAAAAGCTTTGATTTAAGCCCTTTCAAACATACAATCGCCCTTTATAAATTGAAATCAAATTTATGTTCTCAAGTATTGTTTCAGATATAATCAAGTAACCGTGCTCTCCTTTCAGGGCCATTTAACTTCATATAAATATCGCATTGAAAGGAAACAGCGCCTCTAGATAAACTGGGAGTGTTCTCTGAGATTAATCGAGAGGATCTCGCCTCTCAGTTTGCTTTTTAGAATGTTTATTTATATTATAGTTTACTGCATGTATATATGATTTTAGCGGATATTCAATTTGTATATTATTTACACATTTTCTGGTGTGCATAGACTTTTTTGTAATGTAAATGTGTCAAACAAATTAGACAGTTATAGTAAAATTTATTGTACAGAAATTTTTTTTAACGAAATGACTATCAGCTATGAGAAAGAAAATTTTAACACCTACTTTTTCGACCTTTATCTAAACTGAATAAATAACGTCTATTTTTAGGAATATATGTTATTTAACTACAGGTATAACGTACTTTTGTGAAAAAATAAATTCGATTTAAAAATTTATTTTGCGTTTAGCTATCATCCATTTAATTATTCACACAGTAAATCAATAAAGCAATGAATACTTATTCCTCCCAATAACATTTATTTATCAATAAAAGCAGTGACTCGCACCATGCGCCAGGCAGCTAAGACGAACGGATGCGAAATAATGAAATTAATCCCGGGCGAGCTCCTCTTAAGAAGTCAGATCTGAATCAAAGAGCGTCTAATCAGATTTAGTGGTTATACAACCTCCTGTTTGCGTCGCCTGCGAGTCGAAATATAGTAAGACTGGCTTTTGCCCGCGTTAAATTCGGAGTAGTTTAATAAATGTTATTATACGTATAAAACTTTCTCTTGAATCACTTTATCTTTTTAAAAAAGCGACATCAGAAACCGTTGCGTAGTTTTAAAGATTTAAGCACACATAGGGACATAGGGACAGACAGAGTACAATGTTTTGTTACATTATTATCGCGTTGGAATCAAACACACGCACAGAAGAAATATATAAATACCGTATAAATTTGCAAAAACCTTTAAGTACTCTAATTATTGTACGCTGTGGTGTTCCCGCGCCCGAGGGACCACTTTGAATTTCGGGATAAAAAGAATTTCGCGATTTAATTCAAAATGCGACAGTTTTTTTGAACGTACAATATATAAATATTTGTTTAGCTAATACAGCGATACGGATGAGTATTTAATGGCTGTTGATTGCTTTCTAATTTCTTCATTTTTGTGTTTGAGGGAAAATTTGCTTATCGTCCTTTTTTAAAATCGGGAGGATTATGTTATAAATAAGACATCGAAGATCTTTATTATCATAGTTAAAGCATCAGACTAAGATCAGACAGACAAACAACCAACTAAAATGCCTCGTTTACGGATATTTTTATTTTTAGTAGGTACAAATTTGTCCGTCGTGTGTTTCAAATGTTTTTGTTGGAATAATTGTATGTTGAAAGAAATCTTGCGAATACTGAACAGGAACTGTATATTTAATATTTTATAATAAGACTTACTCCACTCTCGACGTTACACCACGAACCACAGAGACAGGGAAGAGGACACAGACACTCTTTAGTTATAGCTAACATATTATACAGATTATATAACAATTTACTGTTACTAATATACAGATTATAATAATATTTGCCTCATACAAAAGTTGCACATTTTATAATAATTCGATATACCAGAGCTACATAATAGCTATTGAATATTTATTAAAACATTTTAAATGTCAGTAAATCTAAGGCGCTTTAAGCCTCTTGCTATCTCTGTCACTTTAAGGAGAAATATGGCGACAGAAAGACATTTGAACATGCTCATATTTCATTCATGTAACTTGAGCACAGAGTACTTATTCCGCACACATCCGCTAGAAGTTTTGATAACGTATGGCATCACTACATAAAAAATAACATATTTCGTCAAATCGTGTACCAAATTTTTTGAATACTTAAAAATTTCAATATCGAAAAATGTTAAAATAAAAACGCGCCAAAAAGGCTTCCATCTAAATGCGATAAAAACCCGGGATCTAATCAATACGAGAGTGGCACTCGAGCCTCGCGATAATTTTGCTTCCGACAAGATGGCCGCCGCAATTTCCGCCCCACACTTCAAGCGCGTGCATTTGACATGATAATTGGCCTTTTCTCTTGATATTCATATCTTATTTCGTAGTTATTTATGCTCGATGATGCATTGTTTGGATTGAAGGCTTGTGTGTAATTTTTATAACTGCCGACTGCGTTGTATATGGATTGGTTAATTGATTTTCCTATTTCGAAGGTTGTCTAATTTTGACTGACAAGTGTTTATTTCATATTATAAATATTATTAAAATGCAATTGATACTTTCTATAATCGTAATCAAATCCTAATATGATTTAAAAGATGTAAATGACTGTATATGGCTGTATACCATTTTTCAAGCTTAAACACAAAGATTAATTTATTCAATTAAAATAAGAATTAAGATGAAATTGCTTTCATCCAACGTACTTATAAGCAGTCACGCCTTGCAATTATTTGGAGCTAACTGTGCGCCTCCGTGATACATAAAAGCTTGGTCTCTCAATAAGATGCAGTTTTCTTATGGTTCACCAGAGAATTGACTGAGTCAATTCGTTGCAAACAAACTTACATACAAAATTTGCCTCTTTAAAATATTACAAAGGATTGTTATTAGGTATTTCTTAGATTTTTTGATTTAGGAATACATTTAGGAATAATTTTGACATGAAATTATAACTGTGTTTTTTGATCCAAACATTGTTACTTTATCGTCCCTTCAAATCGTAATACCGAAAAACAATAGGTATTGTTTTTAAAGTTGACATTCGATTTTTTTTAATTTTAATTTCAAGGCAAAGGTTACAAAAACCGAGTTGTATTTTTTTACCGCTGGCATGATAAATCTGTGGGATTAATTTACGTTGCCGAGACAAAATTAAAACAGCTCGGATTACGTACTCTCTGCAATCCGATTACAGCTGGTAAAGGTATCTTGAAAGAACATCATTTTTTGTTATTTGGTTCTTTAAAAAATGAAGGGTATTTCGAATTGTAATAAAAACATAATTTTTACTAACTTTACGAAAAGAATCTATAAAATGGAAAGACGAGAAGAATGGAGAGAAGGAAAAGACATCTTGTTTTATTTGTAAATAACGACGTACAAAAAAAAGTAAAAAAACTAGTTTGTTTTTATAATAAATAATCGCGTAACCCATAAAGATACCAGGTGGACAGAAGCGATTAGGCGGTCGCTTGCAGTTCGCTGAAGCATACGTGGTGTTTATTATCTCTCCCGCCCAGCTTCGCCATTTGTCACATTTTTCATTATTATACTTTTAGTTTCGTAACACAGAGTAAAATAATAGCTGCTCATATTTATTTGAGAAAAATATTGGAAAATAAGAGACTCTTCTCATTTACATATATATTGTTTAAATGGTTAAGTAATAAAATGTAATTTCTCTTTTCTGTTCTCCCATTTTGTAAAAAAACGAGGAAATTTTTATATTATTATTAACATAAAAAAGACTCATAGAGGGAGATGACAATACAAATTAGATTATTCACTCGTTCATTCTTTAGCGATATTGGCATGCATGTACCAGGCGCACAGAAACGATCGGGAGGTTGCTAGCTCATTGAAGTGCGTTATCAACATAACCCAGCCGTGGCGAAGTGGTTACACCAGATTAGTTTCGGCGACTTTATAGCTTCTAAACTTATGTTTTGAAATATTTATTAAGATTGAATAACTCCTCAACATCTTACATATATGTCTATATCTAAATTATTATTATCAAAATATCATGCACACTAAAATTAATCAATACCAATGCAGCGGATTCAATACAGATAGACAGACATACTGTCACGCTACAGAACGATATATTTTCACAAATAGCACAATTACACTGTCTATACAAATCGGATGCAATATAAAAGTTCCAGAGGCCCGTTGCCATGGCAACCGCTAAATTGCCTGTAAAATTCAAATCACATTGAATCGTGTCCCGCGATAGCTTTTAGACCATTGCGATACTTTGTATTTCTTGTGACGCTACGTGAAAGAATCCAAATAGAAAATACGCTTTAGAGGGTATTCAAGGTCAAAGCTTTTTTTTTATTCATACATAACATTAAACAACCATGCGCTTAGATTTTGGTACAAAGTTATACGTGTGAAGTTAGTATGTTATAATTATTTTTATCAAAAAACTGAACCGTCTGCACATTGTCAAAACTAGACTAAACTGAAATGGGATTACTTCCGGGTTCACAAATGGGAACTTTCAAATAAGGAAGAATCGTTAAAATTGGTATAACCAGTCGAAAGCACTGAAGTAACAATGTAAGAAACGTACAGTGGAATTTATAACCTCGGTTGATAAGACTAAAATATTATCCAATATAGCATGCTTATTCGTGCATATATTAAAATATGGTATATTTAAATGTTCGTATCATTATGACTTTTTTTAAATGGATTAAAAGCACGATTATATTATTATTAAACCAGTTAGTTATTTTACGGGCGTGGTAAACAATTGTATTAAATTCGTTAAATCTTAATTCCAAGAAACAAATAGTCATAAATAATATTTTGTACACGATTATCTCGAAATTCATTAGAAAGCTTCCCTGCTGATAAGATAAAGGTATCGTTAAATATATTTGTTGCTTTGTAAATTTACCGACTGTTTACTCATAAAATAAGTGGTGTTGACGACGACATCTCACCAGGGTAACATATTTAGTAGGGATCGAACACACACTGTTATAATATTTATAATTCATCAACTTTAATAATAACTTAAAGAAGTGAAGTGAACATTGTGTTTTGATGAGACTTTCCAGATTTCAGTCGATTGACGAAATGACGATTCAAATGTGCTTCTTAACGAAGTCCAATTTATTAATAAATATTTGAGTTTGAGTTTAGATGATTAGGGTACATCCCATTATTATTTTGTAAAAAATTAAGTCACATTTATTACAAAAAACTTTTTATTAATTAATCTATTTTATAAAATAAGGCCAAATATGAATTAATCTTCTCCGTTATCCATCGAGCTACCAGGAACACATAACAAATAAAGAGCAACATAAATACCCGGGCTATCTGGCCGGATAACTGGATTTATCCGCCAATAGCGATAAACCGGACCCGCTCGTAACGGATCCGGATGTTTAGCGGATATTTTGTTTATTACGTCATTTAATAGTTGCTAGTTTCAGTCGTGTGGGCTTAAATAAATTTTTCGAATACTTTATACACGAAGTAAGATACTTCATGCTTGGAAAATATTGAATCCTGGCTATCTTAATTAAGTTAATAAGATAAACTTATGAAATTATTATGTTACCGATCCTTGATAAGTATACAAGGTTTGAATTAAAAATGGGTCAATATCGAGTCTGAACTTTGAAGGAGTGGGTTACGTACAATCATTCAAACATGCAGGTAAAGCGAATAAAAGCGAGTTAATAATAATATATTATATACATATAACAACTACAGTTGGGGTCAACTCGTTCTAAGATTCAAACCCTTAGGTATAGGTGTGTTCCAAGTGCCTTCACATCACGGCGAGGGACGCGAAGGAATGCCTAGACCCGTCGCAGATCCTGAATAACCTAGCTAGCGGAGTATGCGACAAAATTCCGACGTCTTCCCTTTGATCGGGTTACGTTTTTTGCTGAGGTCAGTAGACGTGATGTGGTATTTAACTAAGCTGTTATGTTTTTATGCCCACTTATATTATTTGACCGCCTCCTTGGTACAGTGGTTAACGCGTGAGCGTAGAACCGAGGGGTCCTGGGTTCAATTCCGGGTAGGGACGCAAAAAAAAAAAAAATGTCTCGGTCTGACAGGACACAGAAGGCTGATCACCTACTTGACCGCTAAGAAAAGCGATCAGTGAAACAGATGTACATCAACTGCCCCATACCCCGCTAGGGGACACGGGACTTCACTTAATATTATTGACGAGAAAGTTACTCTGTCTGCCCGTTACATCTAAACCACTGAAACGATTTGTATGAAATTATGTACAGAGTACTAGGTACAGTTTAAGAACCAAGAATGGACGTAGAATTCTTAGTATTTATCCCGGAAATCCCACGAGAAAGGGAACCATTTGGGTAATACCCCAGGTTATCTTCTACTTTAATAGGCGGGAGTTAAAAAAAGTTAAATAACACTAGCTGCGATTAACAAAACAACGTTTGAGCCCTGTTCCATACAGATACAGATTGTATACAAAAGAACAACAATTATAGTTTGCTCATCACATACGTATGTATCTAGTTCTATATAATATTAACGTCTAGTTACATAATATTCAACCTTTTTATAATCAAACAGTAGGTATAGCAGCGAGCAGGCCACTGACAAAAACAAAAAAGAGACAAAAATTCGAATTTCGAATTCGCAAGCATATGACCATACTTAAACCGATCACTCAATGAAATTCTGAGTGAATTTATTTTATAGAGTTAGGCGGCACTCGGAAGTGAGAGCACGTCTCACCGTAAAGCGAGCATTCCGCACATAGCGGCCCCTCCCCCGATATTTGTCGACACCGCATATTAAGACTTGCCGCATTCTTTCTACGATATTGAGGGTCTTTAGAACAATAGGGGAATTTAATGCTGGAAGTGGGTTATTCCATTTGAAATTTACGCTCTGTGCGGGAATAATATTTATATGGAACTACTAGTTCTGTCTGCGATTTCGAATCAATACACTATACCACAGATAATACAATACTAGTATGTTATTATGACAGCTTAATTATATACCTATGAATTCTTCAGATGATTTCGCATTCTATCGCCTTATGCTTTTCTAGCAAAACGTACATTTTGACCGTCTTCTTAATGTATATGGTTGTCAAAATTATCAAAATGCCCGGGTTGGCGCTAAAATTTATATAAATATATACATTATAAGGCTTATGGTTTAGGATACAGTTAGCAATTATACTTTATCAATATAAAATATTAAGTTAGGTATTAAAATGCCTTCATAAAATTATGAGTTGACATATGACTAATGTAATGCGCAGTATATATTTTTAAAACTAAACTTATATATAGTTGCCATTTTTGAAAACGATTTTTATTATAAATATATACTTAAATATACATTTGAGTTAATAATTATTTTATTTGCAATTGCAAAGACTAAAATTCTCAATTTTTTTGTAATATTTTTATTCAATTATTAGAATGTCAATTAAAAACAATTTTAAATTTGCAAACATAATTAAAAACAATAACAAATTAGCTTTTCACTGGCACATATTAATCATTTCTTAAAATAAACAATTCTCTAATTACTCGAAATTAATTGTACACAAAAGTGGGGGTAGATCCATTATTAATACATCATTACACTATTTAAGTCCCTATTGGCTTACAGTTAAACGTGATAATCGCTTGCAGTATTGAACACAGGTAATTGTTAAAAAATTTTAACGTCATATTTAAACGATCAACGTTCGAGAAAGGTATGTTTTAGTGTCGCTTAGTGTTAGTGAATATGTTAAGTGACGAAGTGTTTTATTACAGCGATGCTATTTTTCAGTTGGTAAGTCTATTGTATACACTCTTACGATATATAATTATTGCGAATAGTTAAAAACTGATTCAAGGTTCGTACTTAGTATGTAGGTATTCATTGATTTCTCAAACGTTTATATATGGAAACGTTTTGTAGTTACGTGTAATATTATAATTGTTTTAGTTCCAAATATGAATGTTTTCGAAAACGTTTTATTTCGTGATAGCAGTATTTGTGTTAGTTTTTTATATATTACATACTATATGTTAAATTAATATGTATATCTATATATATAAAATTCTCGTGTCACAGTTTTCGTTGCCATACTCCTCCGAAACGGCTTGACCGATTCCTCTGAAATTTGGTAAGCATATTGGGTAGGTCTGAGAATCGGCCAACATCTATTTTTTATCCCGATATTCCTACGGGATACGGACTTACGCGGGTGAAACCGCGGGGCGCAGCTAGTCTAATATATAAAATTCTCGTGTCACAGTTTTCGTTGCCGTACTCCTCCGAAACGGCTTGACTGATTCTTATGAAATTTTGTGTTCATATCGGGTATGTTTGAGAATCGGCTAACATCTATTTTTCACACCCCTAAATGATAAGAGTAAGGCAGAACAGCGTTTGCCGGGTGCAGCTAGTTATAGATAAATTTAACAAAACATCTCATGTCATTAACAAAAGAATCAAGAAATTTGAGATCTTTGAGAAATTTAAACGGCAATTTTAAAACCTTTTTTATTCTTGGAAACTTTTACAAGGATTTTAGGAATAGTCATTTTTTATAAGCTTCACCTGTATGTTTGTATGTAACGGACTCATTTGGACTAGATTATGATCTGCTATAACGGTACATTCTTAATTCAAACGTTTTACAATTGTTTTCAAGGATCAGTGACGATACAATATATTCATGACATTATCATATTGATAATTATTATTTTTGAAATTTGGTACAATTTAGATGAAATAAAACTAAAGCGTGGCTTTTATCTATAGTACTAGCGGTCGGCCCCGGTTTCGTCTGTGGTATATATATAGCTAAAGGCCTTTCTCAATAAATGATCTATCTAAAATTTATCGAAACGGACCAGTAGTTTCTGAGATTAGCGCGTTCAAACAAACAAAGAAAGAAATTCTTCAGCTTTATCATATTAGTATAGATTAAACCAATTTGAAAGATCGCTTCTACCGAGAATCTCTTCAGTATGTGAAGTCAAAAAAATACATGAAAACGAATTAGCTGATTGTCCATTTGGTTTAGAATGGTGTCGACATGGTTTAAACATTAATGTTTATAGCTCATGAATGTGTAATAGTATCGCTAGTTATTGCCCGAAGCATCGATTGCGTTTGAATTCCAAATCTTAACTTTCATCAAGTCATTTGGAGACATACCAAAATTTTATTTAAATCGATCGGCCGTTTAAGTGGAGTTCAGTGTGTTCAGTATAAAAACATAATATATTAAAAAATATGAGATATTAAAAAAATATGTTCTCACAAATTACAAGGAAACGGATTAGGGATTCCCAGAATCACTTTTATTATTGAAGTAATAAAATGAGGTTGAAGGAACGCCTGCTTTGCAATTTTTCTCTTATTATTTTCAATATAAATTCATAAATACTGGAATAATTAAAACGTTTATTAAGTGTCAAATTCATCAATATCAAACTTAATATATAAACTACCCAATAATTACTTAATCTAAACTAAAATAAGTAATATTATATTTGTAGATATCCTACTTTCTACTAATATTATAAATGCGAAAGTTTGTAAGGATGTGTGTGTGTTTGTTGCTCTTTCACGCAAAAACTACTGAACCGATTGCAATGAAATTTGGTACGTAGATGCTGCATGCTGCAGCTGGACAACTGGAATAAATGTATCAAATAAAATTTAAAAGTTTGTTTGCTTGTACGCGCTAATTTGGAGCTGGAGGAACGACTGGTTCAAAATGAAAAGTTATTTATCTAATACATAGTCCATTTTTTTAAGGATGGCTTTAGGCTATGTAACATCAAGTATGTTGTGCGTGAAACCGCAGGGCACTACTAGTCATATAATAGAATGTTGAATTTTGTGAAAAATATCAATTTCATATCCATCTCATCTAAGTACAAGTATTTCTAATAATTCATATCCATCTCATTTCACAGGAAATCAACCTCCAAAATAAACACAGGGAGCTGATAGCGATGCTGGATGCGATCGAACAACGCGACTGTTTAGTCTGCTACCAACTCAAATGTCGCTGTAATAAAATCGTGGAAAATGGCAACACAGGCGGCACAGATAAAAAAGGTGACGGGCCAGCGCCTCCGACATCGGCAAAAGAAAACACGAACGGTGAAATCGAAGCGTGGATTAAATCCAGCAAGATCACCAGCGACACAAAAGAAATGTCGGAAAACGAAAAGAAAGTGTTGCAGATTAAACAGAGTCTTTTGAAGGACAGCGCTGCCGTGGAGGCGTTCTTCAGATCGTTCAAGTTGCCGCCAAAAACTTCGGTGACGTTTATGTCAAATAAATTGGCGGAGGCGTTTTTGCGCGCGAAACAAACAAAAGCAGAGTATAGCTATTTTTAATTACGATTCAACTGTTATATTCGTTATCGTGGATTAATAATATAAAGTAGGAAGACTTTAGTTCTTGCCTCTATTTGCTATTTAATTACCGCATAAATAAATTTGTTAATTATTAATCGTAATTACCTAAATGATTTGCCATTATATACTACAGGTTGTAATTAGTACGTAAAAAAATTCACGATAAAACGAAAACAAACGAATGTATGTTCTCGTTGTTTTGTATAAAAAAAAACATTTAAGAGGCCTTTCAAAACGAATAGCAAAAAAATAAATAAATAAAATATTCACTATATAGAAACAAAAACTACTCCAAGATATATTTCTTCATATAAGAGTGCAAAGGTTAAAAAATAAAAACTCGTTTTAATTCGGTCGTGACGACAAAAAATTGCTTCAATAATGACTTGTATATAGTCGTGGTAACATATTATTATATATTTTATCTACTATTAAATTAAATTTTAAGATGATTATTAATTACAGGCGACGCGGACACGACACAATGTCGTCACGATCATTTAGAAACGAGCTTTCGTAATTATAATGAAAAGTATGATTATTATTAAGAATTAAGATTGAGTTTATAACTATAGGTTAGAGAATTATTATGTGCCATAATAAATCTAGAATTTTTTATTTCTTACATCGTGGTTAATAGAAATAAACATTAATTTGTTTTATAGGGAGAAATAATAAGTGTGTGAAATAAACTATTTGTATAAAAACGGCTTTCATTTTATTTATTATTGCATAACATTGAATTTGAAAATACATCAGTACGACAGCTATATTGCTCAGATATTTTAAAGTTAAGTTTACTATATACTATATTTTTATATTTATTTGCTTGTTTACATAAATAACGCTGATATGAACTTTAATTGATGAAGCTGATTTCCTATCAAATACCAAGCCAACCAAACCAAGGGAAGGAAGCAGTTTTATTCTCAGGTAATTCCTGTGATGATGATATACAAGCTTTCCACCCACGGCTTCGCTCAACACACTTTCATTTACAACTCTATTATTATTTATAGTATAGTATTTTATAACATTATTATCATAGATAGTTATATAAATATAAAAGAATTGGGTACACTTGCTTCATGCATAGGATTTTGTTTCACCTCAGTAATATGTATTTTTAAGCATTTTTAGTTAACTAACTATGTATCTACAGTTCCATAATTAAACAATTATATAACTTTTTGGTTTGTCCGTTTTTAACCCGACAGTTGAAGTATTTTTAAATAAATTACGGAACCCTTCCTTCTAGGTGCAATATCAGAAATTAATATTAGAAATTAGCGTTTCCGAATAAAATAAATACAAATCCATTATATAAAGAATAAATAAATAACAAATCCTTCCAAATTAGTTATTAAAAAATCTAAACAAAGGTAAAGTAATCGTTGAAACCTTTACACAAACTAAAGCGAGCCTTTCATAAACTTCTAAGATTTTTAAAACAATTCAAATCCGCTCTCTGAAGCATTCTTTCAAAGAAATTTTTAAAGCCTTTGTTAAAACAATGGGATTATTCTAGAAAATGCATTCACACAGACGCCATCTGCGCTAATAAAACTGTAGGTGATTATAAATTGTTTATCTGTCAGATAGTTTAAGACTTATTAACCTTTTTGTGGTGGCATTTTGGGAGATTCTTAAAAGAGTTTGGAAATAAAAAAATATTTATAATTTTGAGATGAGAATGTGTGGGAATAATAATTTGTTTAAATACATGGTACGTAATGTTTCATTCAACCAAATACTGCACGGCTAGGTACGATCTCATAGGAGAAAATATTGTTTCAATTTTTGTTGTATATATATTATATGTATATGCCATATATACAACCATAATATATGCCTAAAAATTAGAAAAATTAATTGTATGAAATAAAGTATACATATACTTAGATTGAATCAATTTCGGTGGTATGGTTCCTGTTCTGCTAAAAAAAAAAACAAAAAATGTTGCTATAATGTAAATTAAATTAAGTCGTCGCGTCGTTGCGGTTAACCACAAATGTAGAAAAGGTATTACTAAATTATGCGTAATAATGGCTTGATATTAAATTCTCCATTAAAGGTCCAAAAGTTAAGTTTAAATTTTGAAAATAATTCCTTATATTGGAAAAGAGGTACTTGGAACTTCAAGACACTAACAAATTTTATTATAAATATTTTAACAGATGGCACCTTTAAAATTTGTGTTACTCGCATAACTTACAAAAAAAAAACAAGATGGCATTTTTCAAATTTAGAATTGATATGACAGATGACTATATGCACATAGATATTCTGCTATCTAGGTATACCTAGCTTTTTCCATTAATTGTCTTCATATGGAAGTTCACGGACTCAGCGCGTACATTACGTATCATTTACAACTAAGCGAGGCAAAAAAGTTCCTGAATAAATAAAAAACACATATTTTTAAATCTAAACTAAGAAATGCTGGAAAAATATTTAAAGAAAATATTAACGAAGATGTTTGGTAGGTAAGAATGTTCGTGGCGTTATTTAGGTCACGAATAAAGCATGCGAGTCTCGTCGTAAGCGTGAAATTTTAATATTTTCCATATATTTTGCTCCGTAATTTTGTGTTTTGGTAAACAGAAATTCTGACGAAATGTTGGCTTGATTGAATGAACCGTATAATATTCATTGTTAAATGATAATTTTATTCGTAAACTTGATTGGAAAAATTCTTTCAGTAACAGGTTTTATTATATCACAATTTAATAATTATTTGCCCCTGTTATTTGTTGTGTTTTATTATTTACTTGTGGCCGCGGCTCTGCACGCGTATGTAACTTCGGTGTAGTTTAATAGATGTTATTATACATATAAACCTTCCACTTGAACCACTCTATCTATTAATAAAAAACCCATAAAAATCCGTTGCGTAGTTTTAAACATCTAAGCATACATAGGGACACAGGGACAGAAAAAGCGGCTTTGTTTTATACTTTGTAGTGTTATTTTAGACGGCGGAGTATAAATTTGCGTCTATCTACAATTTCGTTTAGATTAGTTGTGCTGTGTGTTGGGGTGTAATCGAGTTAATAATCTATAAATCCAAAGTTTCATAGGATTTTTAATTCAATTATTTCTTTCTGTTTTTCTAGATTTCAAACAAAAAGTAACGTTATAGTTATCACTTGTACTTTTATTTTTATTCTTGAACTTGCATTTTTGTATGTTAGTAACGTTTTCACGTCAAAAGCAATGGACCGATTAAATAACCGATTTTCACGATGAGAAAGCTGTAACTGTTTAATAAGCTATTGCAACCTTACAAACAACCATTTAGACTTTCTTCATATAAATCTGTATTGTTGATGTATATTAAATATTTTCCAGTGATATCTTCGGAAGCCGATGGGAAATTAGCGTTTAAACGTCTCCATTCATTACCACTCGCCTGGGACATCATTTTTTATCCGCTATCTGGGTAGACACTTCGGGGAGACTCTGTGTTAAGCATTCTATGGGAATTATAATAATATCTGCTATATATTTTTAATGAATTGTATTTATTGTTATTGTATTACTTTAATTTCTACCCCATTTACGTTATGTGGGTATGATATAGTGGTAATAAGAGATAAAGAATTATTTTTGAAATTGTGAATTATTTAGCTACTACGTGAAGCTCATAATATGCATTCAATGAAGTATTGTTATTAATATATCAAGCAATGAATTGTGTAAAAATGTTATAATTAATTCACTTTGTTTCTAAAAAATCTTTGCAGAATTATTTCCTATTACATAACGTCATATTACAGTCCGCACTATCCATTTGAGTTAAATATTATTTATTGATAAATGTTTCTATTCTTTTGTGATTTTACTTATCTTTAAGATACACAGATATATTAACATACGTTTGTTATCAAGCGTCAGTGTCCCTCACGTATGAACCCTGACGGCTGCAAAACACGTTGAGAAATCTGATTTTTAACTATCACAATCCACGTCAGCTCCTCAGTCACAATATAGTGAGGTTTTATTGGCCAAATGAAGCTATAACACGCTCCGATGCGACTTTATCTCTTCTGATATCATGATATAGTTGATTCTATATGTTATGTGTGTGTCTCTTCACTATATTATTGTCTTGAGACTTGGAAAATTATGTACCTTCCTTTCATATGATTTTAATAAATGCTAAGCTTAATCAAGGAAAGGTATTTATTTATTTATAATACTTTGTTGCACCAACTTAGACAGAAACAACAAGAGATATACAGAAACAATAGGAGATGGTACTGTTGATTAAATGGAATAATCAGTTATTATAAAGACTGTATCAGTATATAAGTACATCGCAGTCAGCCGTTTTATTGAGAGCCTAAGCTCTTTATATGCCGGCTGATGACGTTGAGGGATATTTATTTTAAAAATGTCTTAATGACCTATTTTCTATGTTTTTCATTATTTATACTTCATTTCTTTACGTGTAATACCTAGTATCTTCTCCCACAGGGTATCTATTAATGTAGTATTTTAGTAATGTTACATATATCCTTTTATATAAGGCAGTTTCCTCTGCGTGTTTTAGGTGCTGGTGTTGTTTTTGTAACCCAGGAATAGTTATTGAGATTTGCATACTTTTATCGGCAATAATCTTAATTTCAATAGATCAGTTTAATAAGTTTTTTAAAAGTTTTTATTGAAATATTCATAATACACTACAGAAAGAACATGTGTATTTAAAAGGCAGATACTACATAAACTTTTAAAAAAATTTGTGCGAGTTTTTTCTTATAAATTTTCCATTACTAAGTATTCATCAAATAGTGAACGAATCAATTCTACAATTAACCGTTTGTTTAATATAATATAACTTTGTCTTAACATTTTTGTAGAATCGTCTGTGGCTGTGTGTTTTGTTACCCCTAAGAATTACAGACTACGTAATATTATATAAGTAGGTAAATCAAAAGTGATATTATTGTTTTTGATATTCAATACGTCTGCAATTTAAAACCTCGTAAAGGATTAATTATTAATCAACATTTGCGTTAACATATTAATTCCCATTCATTAATCATTATAATTAATTAAGCCTTACCTTTTACAGCGCTTAATTTGTTGCCGACCATCTGCTTCGCCACGAACGCCGCCATCTTGCTTTACTTTGTTTTTTATTTAATCTGTAACAATTAAAAAAGTATTATTTGTCAAAATTTCTACGTAGTTTGTATGTACTTCCTTACTGCTTGCCCTGGCTTCGGCCATTTACCGTTTCATATAAAATATGAAAATATAAAAATCAAGAAATATCTATGGGATTTTTCTTTGCAAGCTTTATATATAACGTAAATAAACTTAACATAGACACATTAATACATTTTATCTTAATTAGATTTAATAAGGAATATTCAAAATGTCGTATAAAAGTATAAACAATAATCTAAACTGCCAGAAGTTTAAGCAATAAATAACGAACCATTTGTAAATGAATCGTAATAAACGTAGAATGACAAGTGTCATTAAAAATTCTGAAAGTTGAGACGTTAGGGGCCCATTATATCACTTTTATAACGAACTTTATAGCTCGGAAGAGCTTGGGTGGAGTTGTAAAAGATTGGAAGTTAAACCTACTTGGAATTCAGCTAAGTACGTGGTTCGGTTAAGACTATGTAAGTGTATAATCAATGGTTTACACTATGTCATTAAGAGCCGCTGCGATGTTAGGTTACCTTGGTTTGTAGAAGTTTTTTATTTATTTAAAATGCACATTACAGATTGAGAGAAAATTCATTACATAGTTTTTATGTTCACATCCCAATCCAATAAAAATGTGTACAATTATTATCCACATTGCGATACAGGTTAACAACTATTGTGTTATTTTCAAATATATAATGACAGTAAAAAAAATATACATATATTTTTTTTCCATTTAAAATAACAATAAGCTGAATATTCATTTTATATAAAATTTATGAATAACTTTAATTAGTTTAATTAGTTTTACTAAGCACACTTAGTAAATAGTCTAACATATTTGAACTTAAACTAGAATGCGAGCAGTCTTTTGTTTTTATAACGCAAATAAGTACATTAAGCTTAAGTAAAATTAAAAAATTTACTTTAATGAAATAATCTAATAAACGATCTCACTCACTTATACAAAGTATTCGTAAAAAATAATAATAGTTAAAAGTAAATCCTGGCAACCGTAATCAGGGTAATGAGATAATCTCATGAAATTATTGTATTGTCACCGATCCTTGATAAGCGTACAGAGTATTAATCAAAAAAGTGACTTAAAACCGAGTCTGAGAAAGACGGTTATATACAAACATTGAATACAAAAACATTTATAAGTTAATTATCCTTGATCAATAAGGTCAATTTCATTTGAAAACAATGACAATCTTCCTACTAAGCCACTTCATATATATTTAAAACATTCAATAAAAATATGACTCAATCTAATATTTTACGAGAACACAAATCTTGATTTGCCATCTAGTGGTTGATCTTAGAACTACTACGTAGAAAGAAAGTGCTTTCTAATGCGTAGTTCCGGAGTCACAACTAGATGGCGCTGAACTTCTTACAGACGAAGAAGGTCTTAGCGTCGTTGTTTCCATAGCAATAAAGATGTCAGGAAGCGAGGGAAGATATAAAAGGTGAAATACTGAATAAAAAACAGTTGTTCGACTAATTTACTTTTAAATGAGAATAAAGGCTTTTTTTTCCAAAAATTATTACTCACATTAACATCAAATTATCAAGCATTAGATATATTTACAATTAAATCTGTAAACAGTGTCCATTTTGGCAACATTTATCAAAACAATCACTGTTGAACTAAATTTAAATTGCTTACTATGAAGGTTTATAAATTTTTCCCGAAAAGCCAAAAAAATACCTTGAAAAGCAGATTTCACACACGAAACGCATCCAAAAGATTTGATATATAGCATCGGATGAAGGGATAATTGTTATGGTGATATATAACCCTTTCCAGATTTCATTGTGCTTTTAACTTCATATATTTAAAAGCAATCAGTATTGTTTATGTTTGGGGACGCGATGATTTAATGGGTTTTTATGTGTACTCTGTAACGTAATGCTGATTTATATTCATTATTCCATAGGTATATGTGAATACTGTTATCTAAGCTGTGTAAAATACACCAGTAATAGCTAATGTTGCAAAAATATATGAAGATATGAGTTATATAATGCCATTAAATATGTCTGTAGGTATTTACTTCTTACAACAAATTTATGACAGATATACATACATTTAAATATTGCTAAGCATTAATGCTATCCTACTAATATTATAAGTGCGAAAGTTTGTAAGGATGTGTGTGTGTTGCTCTTTCACGCAAAAACTACTGAACCAAACAGATTGCAATGAAATTTGGTACGTAGAGCGCTGGACACCTGGAATAACATACATACAAAGGCAACGTTTTATCTCGATATTCCTACGGGCTACGGACTTACGTGGGAGAAACCGCGGGGCGCAGCTAGTAGGTTATAAAGGAATAAATGGACAAATTTTCACAAATAATCATCATCATCAAAAATTATGAGACAACATCCCCCACTCTTTCAAAGTTTCTGGTTTTAAAGCATGTTTTAAAACCAAAAACGCCATATCAATATAATATTGATTATTTATCAAAATTCGTACGTTTTAACTTAGGATACTTATACATACGCAACCACGTGTTGTAATTTGATATTTTTGAATAACATTATTATGGTGGAAGAACACCTTATCATCTTCGACACCCCGGAGAATTCAACACACACAACTCAACATATTATAAGCAGAAAACATAAATCCTCGTAAATATACTCATAACTTGTTCGCCAATCTTGTAACGATCTTGTAATAGATCACCTAGTGCTAGACTCAGTCTATCACTAAAGTTTTATCCGAACACTAATAAACCACATGTAGTGTAAGCCTTGCGGGCACCTGTCGGTGCCTCGGCGACGCGGCGAATAGTTTCAAACTTGCAGACTTCGATGGAATAGTAATTGGTTTTCTAGACTGTTCTAGATAACCTAGTTACTTATTATAACAAAAATTTCAACTAAGCGTATATTTAAATCAGGTAATGTTTTTTGCTTTTTATTATCTCACAAAAGAACACACACACATGACGCACACACACACACACATGACGCACACACACACAAAGGGATATAAAAACAATGCATTTTATACATTGTAGACACAATTTTTCATAGTAAATTTAATAGGGTATCTAAACAATAATAATGTAAACTTGTATTTTCAAATAACACTGTTCATTTTGTACAAGTGTAGATTTTCTGTTCCCTAAAATCGATGACATGGTTTATAAAACAGCACGAATACATTTAGTGGTATGTTAACTTCAGTGTTGTTATAAAATTAGCAATTATGTTTCTTTGTGATTATCACAAAAAGCGTAAATTAACATATGTTACAACCACATGTGAATGTAAAAGATATAGAAGTTACTTTTTGAATGAAACACAATATACATACCTTTACGATACGCTAATACCTTTATGTTACCATAACAAAGTAAATATTGAGTGGAATTTTCCCAGTCGGTTCCCCGGGCCGGTTGTCAGCCCGCAATAAACTAAAGTTTGTGCGGTTATGTCAGAATTATGGCTATAAATTATCGGCCCAATGGATTTCCCGGGATTTAGGGCACATGCTATGGGAAACCTTCGAGTACGTAGCGAGATATTTTGGGTTATTCAAACGTGATCCACTTGTCAAATACATTCTAATCTATGTACTAGATGTATATAGAGGGTTATGTAATGTTAATGTAATGATAGATTAGAACCTGGATGGGATATAGCTCTTATTTAAAAATGTGACTTAGCTATACATTACATATACTTAAAAGTGGTTTGATATACGAAAAAGATACTAACATTTTATCTACGAATACTTAACTAGCTGTTCGTCCCGACTTCTTCCGTGGTACATATATAGCCTTTGTCGCTCAGTGACGTTGCAGTTTTCCAACAGTGAAAGTACTTTTGTAATCAGTGGAACAGTTTTTGCGTGAAAACATTACACACATAATAAACTACAAAAATTACATTACAACATTACAAAAACTACCTCTTTAAAATATTATTGTAGATAACAATATAAGCATATTCAAGAGTTCTCAGGAAAAAAGGATATCAAAATTTCTTTCACCGATACATACGAACAAGACACCACGAGCAAAACCGGGGCGGACAGAAAGCTATTAAAGAAATCGCATTCACAAAATAAATTATTCATCGTCCACCTTAATTAATTCAATGTAAATATTAAATAAAAAGATGCATTTAAATGCTGAAATATTAATAAACTTCGCTCGCAGTTCCCAACTAAATTATTTACACGATACGGCTGTCGAATGATAATTAGCAATGAAACTGCCAATGAACTCCAACTGTACGTACTATCTACACTTAATATTTTTTTGTTTGTTTGAACGCACTAATCTCAGGAACTACTGGTCCGATTTAAAAAATTTTTCAGTGTTAGATAGCCCATTTATCGAGGAAGACTCTAGGCTATATATTATATTTGTACTTTTTAAACTGGAGCATAATTTATTTCGTCGCAATAGGTATATTTAATTTGTGCATGTAACTAAATAAATATTATCAACAAAATAGTCATAGGCCTAAATAAATATGGTTCGGTGCAGATTTATGTAGATATAAAATGGGATCACGTGACATTAGTTAATGACGTTAATGGGTTGAAAACTCACGAAGTTATCCAGTAACAAATAATAAAAAAATACACGACGCGGACTACCAACAACAGTAACAGCAGTACAGAGAATTAGCACAGCGAATCTCCTTCGTTTTTAGAAACGTCACTTTAAAGCATGTTATGACTACGTGCAAAAATGATATATTTTGGGATCTCATATGAAACACTTTCATTTATTTCCAATATTACATACAAACGTATGTATTTACTAACTTGTACTTATGTACTATGTACATATTAACTTGTACTTACTTTTAAACGTTTTGAATTATAATTTATTGACATTTAATTAAAAAATCCCAATGCATCTGAATCATATTTAATATTACTTTGTATATTTCTTGCACAATGCTATCTTAGCAGGTTTAGTTTTTCAGCAAAATATTTTCGTCTGAATTCTATTTGGGGTACTTACGAATCTTTTGCTATATTTCCAAGTATCGCAAGAAACAAATATGGCTGCCAATCCACGAAAGAAATAGCTCATAGCCCTATAGAATCATACATGCCTTGTATAAATGTTTTACTTAATTACAAACGAATATGTTAGTTATTATTTACACAAAGACAAACTAACAGTTCACTAACACATAGAAAATAAGTAAAACTCCTGTAGTACTCGATTTATATGTAAGAAATTATGTTTGTCCATAGCACTCAGTCACACAAGTCTGTGGCTAACACAAGTCTACACAAATGGCCCAACTTTAATAGCAATAGCGAATGAGAACAGATGAAGCAAGTTTTGTATTCATTAGCTTTATTTATCCGCGTCAGAAAAATTTCTCAGCACAAATTCTCGTTTCCGCGGTGGAATTAATATAAATATCTTAGACATTATTCCCTGTGATGTAGTGGCTCATCTGAGCTCAACAGTTAACAGCTAACGCAAATAAACACCAGTTATATTTATGTTTAATATCTTAAACTTCGCCCAGTTTCTCTGCAATAGCTACACTACACAAAGACAACAGGGAGAAAGAAGAATAAATGCAGGTATTTGTGTGTAGCTATTTATACAGATTTTTGTAATTCGTAGATTTTCGAAGAGGAATTTTTTGTCGACTATTACATAAAATAGAGGCAGCGCTATGTCATTTAATCAAATTCAAATTCAAATTATACGACGATTTTACTACTTTACATGTAGGTCCATCACGCCATCTTTCTAATATTAATATTAAATCTATTTAGAAGAATTCATTTCATTTCAAAAATCTGTTCAATAACACATTCACTTATCCTCATTTCACTCATTTTATTACATATTGCGAATTTATTTCTTTATCTGCCCGGTTACATGTTATTATTTTTTTATTAAAGTAAAATATAAACAAAATTAGAACGGAATATCAAGTAGTTTTGTCAATATATGCCCCGTGGCTCTTACGTGATGGACACACAGACAAACGCAAAAAAAATTCTAACCATTTTCAATTCTAACCGGACGTCAAAACAATATTATTAAAATAGTGAATTAAAATTAAATATTTATTATTTTGTGGTGTAATCCAACTACCCTCCTTACACGCGAGCACAACCAATCACCCCACGATTTTAAAGCACCCGCAACGTCCCTATTGGACTTAGTGACGCATATACGTCACACAGTCTGCATCGATCTTCCGTGACGATCGGATCTCAATAACCGCCGGAGTGCCTTCACGAGGCCTCTAGACATTTCGTGTATAATTCGCATACCGCCGGAGAGCCTTTATGAGGCTTTCTTGTCACCGCATCAATCGAAGAGATCTTTCATAAAGATCGTAACCCGCAACCGCCAGAGAACCTCAACGAGGTTCTCTAGATATCTCAGGCATTGTGCTAGTGTAACCCGCCTTCCATTTGGTGGCGCTGAACTGCCACGTGTGTATGTGTGGAGTGAAGGGCTGGATCTAGTCTGCCTGGCCCGAGCTGGAGGACCGTTGACCGCGTGGTGCTGTGCCTCGTGTTTGCTTGGACGCTACTCCCTCAGACGAGGTATGTGCCGTATGTTCCCGTCTTTCCCTTTTTTGCTACACCACGTAGATTAAGTTTTACAGTCCACTTAATATCGAAATTAATATATATTGGCGCGACCAACGTCTATAAAATATTTATACTGGTTAAGGTATCAATCGTAGAACATAAGTATAAAATGGAATTTATTTATAACGTGTAGGTTTTATAAATTGTTGTTGCTATGATGATGGTGGCATAATATGTATAGATATAACTCTATAAACAAATAAAGTATAATATTCAAAATATGTATTTAATGCACAGAAATAGTCAATATTAATAGGTACTATTTTTGTTATATGAATCTTTGTAAATATATTAATATCTACACCTATACATATACATACCTACAACGCTCTAAATTTAAAAATAGCATTCTTATTTATTAAATAATTATCTCACCTCCCACTTCCCAATCTTGTATCGCCCGTAAATTACTTTTCCTTTCATTTTTGTCATCTACTAAATTACTTCCATTTCCAATGAGTTTCATTCTATTATATTATATTAAAATAAAATAATGAAAAATTATCGACACAAATAAAACCTTAATCATTTTTAAAAATAATCTTTTCGAAATTAATTTTTCTCTCCTCCAGATTCGATCATATTGAAAACTGACAAGAGATGGAGCAGGATAGACTTAACACTTTTGGTTCTAGTATTTTTTTTGGCAAGTTAATTATTTTGTTTTCAATCATCGATTGTACCATACGTTCTTGTGGCAAGTAAAGGAGCAATTGGATAGTGTTTTAGTTTTGTTTGATATATAATTTATGTATGTTATCGTTTCAATAAAAGTCCTGCATCTTTTGATCGCATGTGATAACAAATGCATACAAATAAGATACAGCCAACTTCAAAGTATAACATTTTATGTCGAGTAAAATAGCGAGTTTAATCCTCGATATATCCTCAAAGGAATTTCGTATGTTGTTACTGAATATTCGTCAATAGAAAGATTACAGAAGCATCTAGCTGATAACAGGTGTGATGTATTGGCCAGCTATCGGCGGAAACAGCGATCCATAAGCTGGTAAATGCTTTACTGAATTAGAAGTATTGCTTTTATAATTCAACTAGCCTCTCGCCCGTTCGGGTGTGTTTTCCTAATATATATGCTAATGATCTTTATTTCAAATTCCTTTCAGTTTTCATGTCAGAACCACGTTAGAGGACTGGATTCAGTAAACAGATAAAATGACCAGTATTAGAAAGAACGGAACAAATTCATGAATTTTTTAAAACAATTTAGATTAATTAGCGAGAACTGTTTTAATTTAAAAAGCAAAACAAAAATCAAGATACGTTCGTACAAGAGATATATACAATGTTTTGTTTTCGATCCGTTTGTACTGGCGCTGCATCGCAATGAGTTTCAACTTTGTTTTATTTGGAACTTTTGGATTTATGGCTTCCTTCTGATAAATGGATTTAAAACTCGCGTTAGAACTTTTCAAACGTATTTACGATTTAAGTTAGTAGGTGGGGAATACTTTTTGTAGGATAAATAACATACATGTGTGTTATTTCGAAAGAATATTAAATTTTTAAAGGATAATTATTGTTCTTAAATAATAGTAAAGGAAAAGTGACTTTTTAATTGATTTAATATTTACATGCAATAATTGTGCAACAGTTTATTTATTTTCGTCTACAAACATTCAATCTTGATCTTGCAAATACTTAAAGTATATTTACTATTTTCTTAACACTAATCTAAAAATTGTAATTACGATAAAAGTATACATATTATAAATAACGGTTCTTACCTCTACAAGATAATAATTCTTATGCTAAAGTACTTCCCAATCACATAAAATTTTCAACAAATACTGTCAATATATTAAAAATGATACTCCGCTGGAACAATAAATCTCTACGGCAATTATCCCTTCATCCCGTTGCGGTATTTATCAAAAAGATTGCCACCTCGCAACCAAAATATGCGAATACAGAATATTCATACGTTTTAAGCCTATCAGTTTAAAATTTATTGCCTGTATCGTAAATATTTGGAGACACGTTTTAAATGGAGTTAAAAGTTGGAATGTTAACATTTATTGGGATACAACAATGCAGAAAATTTATGTTTTGTACATAATTATACGGTATATATTGGCCTACATTACATTGGTAGATAGAAATTTTGTTTTATTATTATATCGCCTGACATCTTATTAGTTTTATGGTCGATTTGTTGTTATAATTCTGTTCTTTAGAATTGTACAAATATTAAGCATGTTTTTTAAATTCTGATGAACATTCTGAATTTAAAATTTTCAAGTCTTTTCCAATGCGAAGCTTGTCAATTCGACTGTATCCTTTTTTTTCGATAACTTCGTGTTATATACCGATTGATATGTTTCAATTTGTGTTTGATGGTAAAGTGTTCTATGTGTTCCCACTTTAGGATTTGGAGTGGAACCCTCCTCCCTTGAGACGTTGTGGCCTTTTAAGAAGCATACACTAGTTTCGAATAAAATGCTTAACTTATTAATTTACACACACTGGTTAATTTATGCACACTTTTACAAGAAATAATATATAAGCAGTATTCTTTGAACTTAGTATCACCGATTCAGAATATCGCTTCTAACGTCGAACATTATGCTCAATGTAGAACATTAATGAAAATAAAAGTTATTTTCCGTTTTTTTTACATACAATTATTAATATTTTACACTCTAATTTAATACCTATTATATACCTATTTTTGTATACCACACACTCTTCATTTACCCATTTCTATTTAAATAAATAAATTCAAAATCCATATATATCTCCATTGTATTCAGTAACAATCAACATATTGCAGCAATTAGAGAACAGAACTTCGTTAGCAGTTGATCAATATCAGCGCAGCAATCAAGGGTTATCAAATTGCATGCCAATTGAACTAACTCACAGCTACTTGTTAGGAATAACTGTAGGCCGCTTGTTGACGAATTTTAAGTAAAAGCATGAGAACATTTTTATTTTATTGTGGGAGTCGAGCAGGGTCGGGCAGGAATTGAGCCAGCTCGCACCGGGGAAGTACCACACCCCCACAGCAAACTGGCGTGAAATAGTGGCATGCCACTGTGTTTGGTACAGTGAATAGGGGAGTCTATTCCTTCTTCTCAGTCGTGAATGCTTTTCCTTTACTCCTTAAAAGCGTAGTATATTCGCAGAGGCACTACGGCGGTGGTGATCGCTTACCATCAGGCGAACCACCCGCTGTTGCCCGCTGTGACATAAAAAAAACATTATAAGATTGAATAATTTCGTGATCAGTTTATACAGATATTTTACATGCTTTTATTAGCTTCATCTGTTGTTTATAAGTAACAAGCTTTAAATGCGATTTGACCCACGGAAAAGGACACATTTGATTCAAACTTTGTACATTTACCACGTATCGGTGACGAATTATGTACAATAAAAATAGATTATGTACTTAAAATATTATTTTTAATCAACAGAGATCGCAAATAACTGTTGCAATAGCAATAACTTTTTAACTATAAAACGATACCCCCTTCAAAATGTCAGACTAGACCAAACCTCAATGGGACCACATGACAAGAAACAGCTTTTGAATATGAAAAGAATGATCAAAATGGGTTCACTCAGTAAAAAGCTGAAACAAACAGACAAAAATGTCTTTTTTTGAAGTCGCTTAAATAGAAAACTATGCTCACAACAGGCCCATTGAAGTTATTATGATAAGGAATCGCCTAAAAGCTATTTGCTTGGGCTAATTAATTATGATGAGGTGGGAGGTCGCGAAAACTCGAGGCGGGGAACAAAGGCGTCCCGGACAGCCGCGTCATCTAATGAGGTGGAAGTGAGCTGCGTATAGCGTAGCTTGCGCGTCACGGTCATTGTATTATTTTTAGATTGGAAAATTTTAAGGGATTAGCTTAGACAATATTTGTTCTATCGAAAGAAACATTGTTCAATTTGACTATCTCTTATCAATATTTTATTTATTTATTTGCACTTTATTATGCTGGCTTACGTTACTAAAATATAAACCAGCACAGGGGGCGGCCTCAATGACTTCCTCGAATATAGAGCAACATTAATTCAGAATTGTTAGCGTTTTCGTTTTTCATTAAATAACAGAACCTTTCAAAACCTTAATGCAACTATCCCGAAGCTGATCTAGTAGAAATTAATAACATTAGGTTACAAACGCTTGCGTGTGAGTTATTCCGTTTGGGTCTAGACTGAATGCAGCCGCTGGATGTAGATAGCTTTTCCCTCGACTCAGATTAATTTTGGGAAGCTTTTACTTGTCATTTATGTCTGTTATCACGGAAGGTAGTTGGAAACGTATCTCTTGGATAGGAATTCAGCTAGGGTTACTGCATTTTAGCTTCAGACGAAGGTTTATATCATTTATATATATACTAGGTCGTAGTAGGTAGTATTTATGTATATACTAGGTATACTAGGTCTTAATAATTAGTACTAGGTATACGCCCGCGGCTTCGCTCGCGTAATCAAAGGAAAAGCTAGACTGATGAACCCCGGATTCCGGCATAGTTTCTCTTCCCGTGGGCAATAAAATCTATTCTTTGTCCTTTTACAAGTCTCCAACTATCTCGGTATCAAATTTCATGCAAATCGGTTAATTAGTTCAAGTGTGAAAAAGAGACATACAGACAGACATATTTACAATATTAGTAGGGGTGTTAATTGTGTACACCTGATTATATGCTATATCTTATACGAGTAGGATATAGTATATTAGTTTTTTTGGAGTGGATAACAAATTAAGTTAGACATTTTGTGAAAGATAAATATGCATAATTTATATACTAGTTTAAAAACGATTTAAATACGTTTCTACAATACTAGCAGGCCGCCCTTGCCCCGCCTGTGGTACTTATCTCTACATAGCATAAAACAAAGTCGCTTACTTTTTCTCTATGTTCTTATGTATGCTTTAATCTTTGAAACTACCGAACTGATTTTGACTGTTTTGTTTTAATAGATAGTGATTCGAGAGGAATGTTTTAAATGTATAATAACGAATTTAACGCGTGTGAAGCCGCGGGCAAAAACTACTTTAGTAACAATCAGAGATCACGTATATATCAAAATCTAAGAGCACAGTTTCACTAATATCTGTTTTAAAATAAATACATTTTCAGCTCGGGCTTTCGTTTCCAATCAAACAAAATGTTTAAAATCCTCACAAATCTCTTCCTCTCACTGCAAAGATACTTGGTTTAAATACGCCTTCGCGGGCCATGGAGCCTTTCACGAAACTATTCAATGGATTTAAGATATTGTTAGGGAAGCTCGAATCTAGTTCATGCTTCATCAAATAAAATAGAAGAATCCACAGAGCAGAGGAATGTAGGTTAATTAAATGTGATAAATAACCACCATTATGGAAAACTTATCTCTGTCTTTTTTATTATTTCGAATATATTTATATTCTTTTAGCGCCTATACAAAATTATAACGATATATATTTATAGTGATTGAATATGCTCAAAGTTTTACTATGTTGTAAGAAGATTATACGGGATATGGACGCAATAATTAAATAATTATTGTCTATAAAATAGATCACCAACATTCCTGGGAGGGACTAAATAACAACAAATTCCTAACACAAAAAATTTACGCCAATCGGTTGAAAATCCACGAAATTAGAGTCATAAAACAAAATAAATACAGTCCAATTGTATTCCTTTGTTTTTGATAACGTCGGTTAAAAAGTGAAATATAAGTTTGCATTTTGGAATAAACCATGAGGTTAATTCCACCTTACCCGAGTTACTAAGCTTAAGCGTATAAGCTTAGCAACTTAGATGCACCAATCGTGACATCGTCTAGGGTTAGCGGGAGGACAGGTAAGGATTTAAGGGCTTAGAATCTAGGCTAGATATTTTTAATGCTTTTATAAGTGTGTGGAACAGTTGATTCTTAAGTTGCTTAATATCCAATACAAGAAACATTAATACACAATAATTTGTATTCGAATTATAGTTTTTTATTTATGTACACTTTTAAAAACACATGCATTTGGCGCAATTGTTTAGAAGCTGTAAACTAACAAAATATCAATGAAAACTGACTTTTCATACACATGTATCGAATTAATAAGCTCCTTTTTTAAGATCTTTAAAATACGAGATAATTTAATTAACATTCTTATTAAAGTATTTTAAAATAAACAATCAAGTAAGACCTGTATTAAGACGAATGAACGACAGAATTAAGTCCAGATTCTCATTATACATTTGAATAATAAAATGTTTTTCTAAACTGTATGAGTTTAATCCTTTTTGCGAACATTTAAAACTTTTCAACAAAAAATAAAGTGAAATACATTTTGTTTAGTTGTACATTTATGAGATTTTATGAAAGCAGATTTAGTTTAATAAATAGTGGCCTCAATATCAAACAAAATAAGATACTTTCCCTGTACAAGCGACCAAGATATAATCTTTACGCTTGAAAAATTCCTAACAAGATAAAATAAATTTATTCATTTCTGAGTATTTTTATCAGAGTCTTATCTTACATAAAATTAACGAGCTTTTTAACAAAACGCTGAGAAAGATGCGCCATAGTTTTCTCAGATTATTCACGAGAGATTTTTTTTCGCAAAATGTACGAAACTTTTTATTAAAGACGTTCATTTATACCAGCATCAAATAACTGTAAAAATACTAGATATTAATATAACTTCTCACTACGATTTATGAGCGCACTAAAATAGGCAGTTTTTTCATAAATCATTTCTATCATGAATGAAGGATGTAATTCCATCTATCTGTGGGCGAATATGAAATTTTCGGGAATATCAGAGAATTGTACAGAAATGATGAGATTGCGGGAAGGATAAGTAAATCGAAAGTCGATACCGGAAGGCACCGGAGAGGATTTATGTTATTACTCAGCTCCGGTCTTTTCTCACACGATGACGTCATATCTGTTCACATTTTTCGTTTGAAAATACAGTCATATTTCTAAATGTGTAATACTCGCCGACTCGCATTAAATTATGATAGTTATTTTAACAAAAGACTAGGTACACCGCTTTCAATAAATTCTAACTGGATGAAATTTAAATGGGGCCACACGGGAGGCGTCAGCTTTCAAAAAAAGTAGAATCGTCAAAATCGTTTCACCCGTAACTCGTAAACGGTTATGAGGTAACAAACAAAAAATACAGTCGAGTTGTGAACCTATTCCTTTTTTCGAAATCTGTTCAAAATACAAATTGTACACCACCAGGTCTGCCGTCTCCTCGCTCTTAAAGGTTAAAAGGAGTTAAAAGGAGATTAAACATTAAGCTAATAACATTAAGTAGATAATTGGTAACTCTTAACAATGGCGAATCTCATTAACTTAAGCTCTTGAAAGTTCAGCTCTGGATTGGAGACTGCATTAGCCTTTGATAAAAGCGTTGCATTCTGCCCGTGTCCCGTTCCTTGGAATCTTGTGGTTTATATTGGAAATTGAATATTAGCATTGCGATGTCTTTGGTTAATTGGCTTCAAATTTCAATAAGACTGTGTGTCGTATATACATCATTTCTTGTTAAGCGATAAAGCTGACTTGTACAGGGAAGATTTTTGTGTTATTGTTTTTTTTTGTGTATGTGTGCATTGTGCAAAAAAGAGAGTCTATTACCCCAATTCAAACAAATAAATGTTTATTATTTAGTGTTGAATAAAGAGTTAACAAATACATATATTAATGCAAAGTTGATTTTAATCAAATTCATATTAACAAACACGAGACGGTATCTATTTTTAGTATTTAATAGTAAAATATGGCGGATCACGGATTTTAAACACATTTTACGACAATAGTCTAAACATCAAAAAACGAGATTTGAAGACCCATTACATTGCAATAGCAGTATTGAACAATTCCGTTACATATAACTAATTATTTCATACTCCTGAAGTCTTATACTATCTAATAATGTAATATCAAATTAAGTATCACGTAATGAGAAAATTAAGGAAATATATGTGCAATAAACTATTAACTATTAAGAGTAGTATACTAATCTAATCTCATATCATACAAATCGATTCTACAACTCAACACTCGTCACCACATTACCGACGTCTTCCAAACTTAATAGCACATTGTTTGTACGCATGTGACATAACCAAACCTCGTCTCTTATAATTAGATTTATGCGACAAACTCACTTATTAAATTATATAAACTATGCGTAAGAGCTTTACGAACTGCGCTAAATTAATTCGCGAACTTTAATTTAATTATATGGATTTTACTAGATTTTAGATTCAGCTTGGCGCGACGTACCTGGATGAAACCAGACTTTTATTCGTGTCAAATTTCACTTAAATCTCTATAGACATCGTTGCGTAATCGACTCACAATTATTTTGATTTCTATTAATATTAAATAGATATTTTGATACATATATCTAATAATAAAATGTGTTTTTTGAATAATGTGTACCAGGAAGATATTTTGTGAACGAAGATCGATTAAAATATTTTCATTGTTTACATTTCAATAATTAATACAATAATATAATAAAAAACAAAACACTTTTCGTAATATATGTATATTTACTGTTTATAAAGTCTACAGTTACATGAAAGCATTGCATTCCTTAATACCACAACAAATATTAAACCTATACATTGATAAATCTATATAAAAGATACTTTTCAAATATCGCTAAACGTTTCTAATGCGTTTGATATTTCAAAGATCATTTCTACGGTATCACGGTGGGGTTGAATATCAGATAAAATAATGGTAAAATGATTGCGACATTTCGATTCAATATTCCATATTATTGGATGTTGAAGCGTTATTGATAAAGTTGATTTCAAAAGCTTTGAATGCATAATATAATAGGTACAATATGAACGTTAATCTATTTGCTGCATATTAAATTGAATTTTATAATGTACAATTTATTACTATATTATGTGATAACGTTAATGGCATCTATAACAAAATAATAATCTCTACATTATTTATTTATCAATACGGAAGTTACTCTGTCTGTGCGTTTGTGTTTTGTTCACGCTTAAACCACTTTACTAATTTGGATGATATTAGATACAAATATAGATTATTTAAAACCCGAGAAAAGACATTAGTTTTTTTTCTGGAAAACCCACTGAAACAATAACTATACGGGGAAAAAATGGAAAACCCGGTGTGTCCATTTTTTTAAGTACGCGGGTGAACCTGGCTTTATAGCTAGTTATTATTATATTTGTGTGTCTATCTGTCTGTTTTTTGTCTAATATTTCGATCTGTAACTATTTTGAGAAGATCCTCTACAGCGCGGAAAAACTCGCAGGTAACACGATTAAAATACTGAATTTTATCAATATATTTAGAAATAAAATACTTTTTAACGGATTTCAATCGCGATTTATTCATTATATTACTAATCCCGACGCTTTGAATACTTTACAGCGAACGTAGTTACGGTCAAACTGTTCAATTAATTACCCATTAAAAGTCTTTTAGTCTTTAATTTCTAGATGAAACTCGCGTATATCTAACACAAGAAAACACTTTACTAATTAGCACAACACAACCGCGAAATAACAAGAAAATAAGCATTAATAATGATAAGAATTCCACCAAACTCAGTCCACTGAACGACCCTTAAATAATTACCGCTAGTTGCAGCCATCCCATCTTATTTGCAGCGAAATTTAAATAAATTCAAATTATCACGAGACCGGGTCGGCGGGAGTTATCCGCATCCCTTGTTAATACAGACCCCTTAACTGCTTAAGGTTTTAAAATGATTATAAGACCCGCCGCGTAATGCGACCAGTGTAAGTGGACCCGTGTTTTGTGTTGCCACGCGGACACGTGAGGGGCCGAGATGTAATAGCGTCTCTAATTACGATATCTATTTGTGGTGAGGAACAGGCGCGTTGATGGAAAGCAAATGCTGATAAACAATTTACAAGAGTAAGATATGCAGGTGTTTATATTATTTTTAATGGGATATTTACTACTTTGTTGTACTAGCATAGTAATGAAATATATAAAAAATCCAAGTTTCAGTAGTTTCAACGTGATTAACGGACAAACAACCAAACAAACAAAATTTCACATTTATAATATTAGTGTGATTCAATATACATATATACTATACATATACATATACCCTTATAAAAAATACATTCAAAGTACGTGAATAGTCGTTAATTTCTATGAATTTTTGAGAACATTTACAAAAAAATAACTGGAAAAGACTACCCTGGTGAACTTTTGTATTCATAATATTATAGCAGCAAGGATTTAACGCAGCGAGTGATTGTTCCAAGTGGAACTTTATTTCAGCGAGTTTAAATCCGCTCGTACGAAGCGGCTTTGCTGTTTTCAAAATTACCATTTTAACATGCGATTAAATAACTATAAATTTTTATAACTATCAATATATTAGTTCGATATTGTCACTTAAACGTGGGTGCTTAGGTACATTTATATATGGTTATTTTTTAAATAATCAATATAATGACTATTCATAAGCACTTGTAAAACTTTACATAAAAGCATTGAGTTAAATATCGCGCATACATAGATAGACTAACAAACAGAGAGACATTTTTATTCGTTCTTGTTCTAATATTGTTTAACAACCTACAATAGGGCGAATATATAACGCTACTCCAAATCATTAGCAAGTATTGATTTTGAATAACAAAAGCTCTACATCACATGTTATATGAACACGTATATTATTTCAAATGCGAAGACAAGTAAATAACCCTGCAAAATGAGGAGGTAACCACTCGATTAGTTCCAACTACGAAACATATTTCTCATTTAGCCGGGTTATATTACGTAGCTCATAAAATAGAATCACATTCAGTATGAATAATGATACGAGATATTTTAGTTTGTTTTGGTGTCGTTTTACTGTATTGCAAGTAGAATCTTTCAATATATTACAAGCTTTTGCCCGCGGCTTTATACGTGTTAAATTGGGAATAGTTTAATAGATGTTATCAAAAATATAAACCTTCTTCTTCAATCACTTTATTTATTAAAAAATCTATTGCGTGTTAAACATAATAAATTGTAGCCCTTTCTGGACTCCTGAAATGTTTGGTTATAATTAATTTGTTAACTTATTTATACTTAATAGGCGCTATGCCGTGTGCTACGCCGATGCTACGATTTGCTACGGCGTCTACGATTACGATGTTTTACAATAACACGTTTTAGTTAAACGATCACAGTACTTATATGTGTAATTGTAAAACGTAAACGTATGGCCTAAGAGCCTATTTATGCCTGTACCAAATAAAATCTAATTATCTTTTACGTTAGTTTTACGAAGATTGCAACAAAAGGTTAAACTCCCAATAAAACTAATGTAATGTAACCTTATTATACTCGTATTATGTTAAATTCTCGTATTCCCGTGAAATAAACGAAACAAAATAAACCCTAATGATATAAACAACATTAACTGAGATCTTGGTACTAACTCTAATGAGAGCTAAAAATCTCCTAGATGTGTGTTTTCTTTCAAAGAGCGCAGACTCACTTTGACCTATAAGGCATTTAAACCAATTCATTATTAATACCGGGTGTAATCGTTAAGTGTGTACAGGCGATTATTCCGATTATTTAATCGCCTGTACGCAATTAACGATTACACAATGTATGCATATAACACACTACTATATAATATTATATATGAAATACGTGTCATATTACTCAACCATAAAATTTGCACACAATGTGCAGTTTGATAGAACTTAAAAGATAGTACAGTTTTTATTATTTCAATTACGGTAAATCACACGGGCGAAGCCGGGGCGCGCAGCTAGTATGACTATACACAATACGTCATTTTCACGTCAGAGGTTATAAATGACATAACAAAGCTCAACCAAACATAGTTTCATTACAAGAACAACCAATAGCTTCAGCTTCACGCGTTAATGATCCCGCTTTTTCACAAAGACCATTCACCCATAAATTTCAAGGCTTATCACACACAAACCCACATAAATTTACTTCGGGCCCACGAACCTTTCCTAACACTATATTACGAAGTAGGTCACTCGGAAGAACCGCTTAGCACGCTTTCAGCCACGTTTCTTTGCGTTTTATAATTAAAAAGCTGAGTGGAATATGTTGCTTTTAATTAACAGACGTTTTGGTCTTTATTTAATTGCTATTTTTTAGTTATTCTACCGTAAACAGTAGGTAGCTCATTAGGACTTCAATTGAAATGAAAAATTTCTTCTGAATATATAAAATCTGATTGGCACATCAATTTAAAGCATAGCAAACTGTTAGAAATATAAATTTACAGTTTGCACCGAGCTGCCTATCACCATATTAGCACATATAAAAGTATTCTTGAAAATTTTCTTTTTGTATTCACCTGCGTCAGCTTCGAAGCGAACGAAATTGCGAGCAAAACGTCAATACTGTACTTAATTACATAAAAATACAGTTCTAGGAATATGATAAATTAGTTATGGCCGATTCTAACCTACTACATCTACTTGATATGCGAACAAAATTTCATAAAAATCGATCAAGTTGTTTCGGAGTTATTTGATAAAAATCCCGAGACACAAAGTTTGTATAAGAATAGAGCATCTTACTCTTTTCGAAGACCTAACTTTATATACCTATATTGCGTTAATTTTTAAACATTACATACAATTAACTCGTGCATATTTAATTACAACAGCATTATGTACCATTACTACTGTATATACTATTAGTACTATTGAAGTATTTCCCGAAGAGCTAGGAAAAAATATATGTGATTCTAGTTCGTTCCATAGGAGATCCCAGGATCCCTGCTATTGTGCTTTGAGTTTGGCCGCCGAGGAGGTTTTAGTGGGTAGAAATCCCACATGCTCTACTTTTCCCCCAAAGCTAGAGCATCTTTGGAAGATTTCCTCCTCGTAAAAAAAAGATAAAATATATATGAAATATGTCTATACGTACGAAATTCTCTTGTTGATGTGCATCTATGTAAACCACTTGCCAGATGTGTATGAATGTTGTGAACCCATAAAGCGACAGGTGGTGTAGTGTATTTGATACCACCAGGTGATTATGGTATCACGTGAATGGTGATAAAATTAGCAGCGTCTTCAAGATTTTTACAACAAAAAAAAATTGCTGACATCAACTCGACCCGAGTTGACTACCCCATTCCACAGAAAACCACTTGTATAGAAATATTATAATCGCAGTTCGTAGCTCACTGAACTGTATCCACGAATGATTTCATTACAGAACGAATTAGCTCGTGGAATATTTTGCAAAATTTAATTTTACACACCTCTGCGTTCGTGGGATCAGTGACGAGCAATATTTCTTTTGTTTACGTGTATAAGGAAAATACTGGAAATATTGAAGTGTCTTTATGTGTATTTAGCCAATTTTGTTAATTTCATAATAAGTGTTTGTCAAACATTGCTTAGCAGAATTGGCTTGTACTATTATGTAATGTATATGTATTTCTTCTGTAAATTCTGTGCAATTTAAGGTGAAATAATTACATTCACCGCATTATATTTGAGATTCATAAACCCTACATGTATAATAGAAACGAAATATCCCATATTACATACGTTTCCAAAAATAGCGTTGCTAAACCCAACCGCTGAACCGTATCCCTGACGTCACCACAGCCTCGCAATTACGTTTTACTTGACAATAAAAAAGTAATATAAAGCTCTCTTTGTGTGCCTAAGACACTGGCAATACTTTTAATTTTAGTACCGTTTTTATCTTTATTGAAAGTATTAATCTTTTTGTTTATGGAATACGTTTTTGTTATAACATTCCATTTTTATATTGTTTGCTCAAAGAGCAGTTTTGTTGATATAATCGTTTCGTTTCTTACTGGCAGGTTGTTTGGTGATAAGATCTAATAAAAAAAAATATATGAGACAAAATTCGGCGTTTCATAATCGACTCTCTACTTCAATAGACAACTTACAAGCATACCGACAATTGCCACATAATTTACTAATTTTAAACAAGAATTCAAAATCTATTCATTATATATTTATAAACTCAGTCAATATATATATGGATTATAAATAACCTAACTTTATCTAAATTTAATTACCTACCACGAGCAAAAAAATCATTACATAAAATTTCTGACAAACGTATAAGTGTGGCACCTCAGTATAGGGTGATTTTAATGAAACTATCACTCACTATAATGATAGTACAATGGACAATACTTATGAACACTTAACAAGCATACGATAACCCACACGGCCAGTTTCAGCACTTAACATTAAGTCCACAGACTATTTGCTTATTGATATAATATATTACAAAGCATCTATAAGTATATTATACATAAATGAATATTGTGAAGTGGAAACGTTTGTGTTTTTGTATGTCTGTCGAAATGTTTTACACAAAAACTACTGGACCGGACCGATGTTTAAAATCTTCCGCCATTACAAAGCTTTTAAGCACAATAAAACTTAAAATTTTCACTTATAGTTATATATATGTATCTTGGGCGAAGCCGGGCGAACCGCTAGTATACGATATAAAAGCAAATTGTGTTAGTTACACCACTTATAACTGAAGAACAGCTGAACGGACTTAAATGATTTATAGTTCGTTAAATTTATCTTCACTCAGAATAGGATAATAACAGTTAAATGATATTGCCCATGACTGCACGGACCGCCGCCTGGGATTGTGCCAAGTATAAGTCTCTATTGTACGTATCCACTTATTTAACTCCATGTATCAGTTTTAAGAAGGAAAGAAATACGTTCTGACGTTATTTAATAAATTATACTATAGCTAAGAAGGCGTATGAGGCTGCCATTCATAAATCAGTATTTTATATTATATTAGCTGCGCCCCGCAGTTTCACCCGCGTAAGTCCATATCCCGTAGGAATATCGGGATAAAAAGTTGCCTATATGTTATTCCAGTTGTCCAGCTGTCTACGTACCAAATTTCATTGCAATCGGTTCAGCAGTTTTTACGTGAAAGAGCAACAAACACACACACATCCTTACAAACTTTTGCATTTATACTATTACTAGCTGCGCCTCGCGGTTTCACCCGCATAAGTCCGTATCCCGTAGGAACATCGGGATAAAAAGTTGCCTATATGTTATTCCAGTTGTCCAGCTGTCTACGTACCAAATTTCATTGCAATCGGTTCAATAGTTTTTGCGTGAAAGAGCAGCGCACACACATCCTTACAAACTTTCGCATTTATAATATTAGTTAACGTAATATTAGTAGGATTAGTAGGATTGTCTTATTTTGTATCAAATTGAATCCCCCCCTAACATTTCATTCTGATTGTCGGATTATGGAAAAATTTAAAATTTTCTTCATATTGACGCATAAGAAGAAGCTAAACCGGTAATGGGCATTATCATTTCGAAAAATTTCCAAAAAAAAAAATGAGACGACCTGGGCGGAGCCGGGGCGTGCAACTAGTTATTTACAACTTCAACTGGTAGGTAAAACAAAAAGAACATATACAGTAATTAGGAAACTGACTATTAATCTTCAAAAAGTAAAGTGCAGATTTTTTAGATACTTCTAACAAAATTAATACATAGATCAGAATCTATATTTATGGCCCACCGAAAATCGCTTAATTCTACATGACTGTTAACTCTGAAAATCAATGCTTCATCAGTGTGGCATCACGTCTCAAAAGTTACAGCCTAGAATATTAAAACACAAAATTCGTTGGTTAAAAAGTTATTAAATCAAAAGTCGGAATCCGATGGTTCGATTTGTATGATAATAGAGCGCCCCACCTCCGCCTCGTCTTCCGAATCATGCATATTTATGCTAGACTTACGGTAGCTCTGCATACTATTACATAAAACTAAGCTGTAAACTGTATAAGCATACATCTGTATGAGAGACACAATTTTATATTAGCGTTTAATTAATAATTTATATAGCAGTAGTGGCTCAATGGGGAGGACCTCGGACTTCAAAATCGATAAATCGGGGTTCGAGGCCAGGGGAACGTGCAGAAAATAAATTAATTTTTCAATTTATCTGCAAATGTGGATCACATCACCACTACTCGAAACGGTGAAGGAAAACATCGTGAGGAAATCGGCATGTCTGAGAATCAAAAATCAGATGACCAAACTATCACTTAAATGATAAGTACGACAAACAGAGCCTTATGGGATCCATTTTCAATGTATATGCTCTTTAAACTAAACCCTGAAGTGATAAAATGAAAAACTAAATAATGATTGCATTTCTTCCTAATTAAGCATAAGGTGAGCTTTGTCCCTTCTCCTATTGTGAGTTATTCTTTATTGTGGCAATATTAATTATTCTCTTTTAAAATAAGCTATTGTTTATCTCCGCCTGTTCGGACGCTGTTTTGTGTGGTTTAATTACAAAAAAAAAACTATCATAGGCTATTGTCTCGCACTGTGATTATAATTGTTCTGATATCAATTACTTTAGCTTCGCTTATTTTAAAGTGTACTATAAATACGCCTTGAATAGTTGTTAAAGCGTGTGGTTATAGTTGAAGTATCCTGGGTTCGATGCCCGGGGGACTAACTAAAGAAAAAGACGGAATTGAAGGCGTGCTCTGATCTGATTATCTGTTTGTTCGTAGAGAAATTTGTCAGTGAAACATATTACATTCAAAAATTAATTATGACAATTTCTTATTATCAAAATTCTTCTAGTTTCTGGCTTTCACAAAATAATATCATATCTTATGTTTACGGAATGGTTAACAGTATAACAGTGGGATATATTATGGTAATGTCTTGGTGAAGTCACAAGAGATTTACATGTTATTTGATACGCGGAGCTTTGTGCGCTTGATAAATGGTCAGCCTAAACATATTCGCTAAAAGGAGGCGGTTTTTTTAAGTAGCGAAATATATTTTGGTATATTTTAGTCACAAGCTTAAAGCTCTTTATTTTTTATTTAATGCACGGTATAAATGAATATAAAGCTACCTTTAACAACGTTGTGGATTATTTTTACAAAAATCTCCATAAATATCAGGTGTACCAGGTTTAATGCTAAAAACAGTAATTCTCAGTACAATCTATATCACTTTTACTTAAATCTAATATAATTACGATTATATGTGGCAAATAAACAAACTATTAAATTCGTTCACTTCCTTATTACTATCCCTTATAGATTGTTTACTATTTTGTATCCGAAATATAATTTTAGTATCAGTACCGAGCCGGATGTTGAAACCGCGCTTCCAGTAAGGGTTGTCCCTTAAAGTGGCTACTTTGACCCGGTTAGCGAAATATGCGCAAAGTTCTACTATGTATATTATATATTTATTCAAAGTTTGATAAAGACTTTGATGTATTGAGAACTCTTCGGGTTTAATTGCTATTTTAATACATTTTTTACCACAATTTTATATGAATATGTATGCTTATATACACGTGTTATATTTATTTTTTAATTTATGTTTAAAATATATATAAATAAATTACTTAAATTGAAATTAAACTGATCAGCTGTCCCTAATAACATTATAATAGAGACAGTAACTCTCTCTATCCGGCTGTCTGTTAGATTGTTAGATGTCAGAAGTTTGGTACAGGAATAGCTTGAGACCCGAAAAGGACATTGGATAGTTCTCATTCCGGAAATTCCTCGGGAACGGAAATAGGCGGGGAAAACCCCGGGACTGTCTGTCTTATCCTTTTACGCGTCCGAAGCCTTGGACGGTATTATTATTATTATAAGGTAACATTTTATAAATAAAAATAAATCTTTATTAAATTTGTTCTACAATAGCCTGTGTTAGTTTAAATTGTGTTACAAGCTTTAGGATCCTTCACACTTGTGAATTTTTTTTTTCTTTTTAATAATAAACTAGCTGTGACCCGCGGTTGAAACCGCGTAAGTCCGTATCCCGTAGGAATATCGGTATAAAAAGTGCCTATGTCTTATTTCAGTTGTCCAGCTATCTACGAAGCAAAATAGTATTATTATTCACCAATAGATGTCAGGAAAAAAAAACACGAATAAAACACGAATATGACATTTTCTAAAAAAAATTCCTAGCTAGATCGATTTATCGCCCCCGAAACCCCCTATATACTAAATTTCATGAAAATCGTTGGAGCCGATTCCGAGATCCTAATTATATATATATATATATATATATATATATATATATATATAGCTAGATCGATTTATCGCCCCCGAAACCTCCTATATACTAAATTTCATGAAAATCGTTGGAGCCGATTCCAAGATCCTAATTATATATATATACAAGAATTGCTCGTTTAAAGGTATAAGATAGATAACCATACTTTTTTGTATTCAAATAATTATGAAATACGTGCTGTGAGGCTGTAGAAGAACTAAAGATTAAAAAACTAAACTAAAGATTAAAGATTTGGATTCATTGAACATACTCTAAAATACAACTTATAATTTCATTTTGACGTTTAATCATTATTTCCTTCAAACTTTTTTTACATAATTTGTGATAATATAGAAATCAGTCCAACAGTTTTTGCGTAAAAACGTTACAAACATAAAAAATACAAAATTTCCATTTTCTAATATTAGTGTAGATTCAAAAATAAAATACGGATTTTAGTATACACGAAAATTGCCACTGCATACCTTCTATCCAATATTATTTCGAAAGTCAAACACCTCATTAATATACGAAGACAAATATTCGTCAGGAACTTACTCCGTGGTTGGAGCTAAAACATTCACAAACTTCGAGTCCTACAGTGGCGAGTACTTTGGTTAAAACTGACGTGTTTTAAGACCCCTTTAGATCTTTAGTAGAGGTCCCTTAACTCGAACTTACTTGGGAAGTTATACAGTTAATGGAAAATAATAAAGGATTTTTGATATCTAATACTTCCACCGTTTACAGGAAGTTGTGAATTTGTTTATGAATTGAGTAAATGATTGCTAATTTTAGCAAGTATCCTTTTTCCGATGATAAAAAATTGAAGTTAAGCAACGTTTGACGCGGGCATGAATTGGATGGTTGACCAATTTTTTGCAGTTGATCTTGAGGTGATTTGTTCGAAACCCAGTGTCATAATTATTTGTATTATAGAGAAGACACTTTTAAGTTAATAACAATCTTAAACTGATAATAAATTATTAATCCTACTAATATTATAATTGCGAAAATTTGTAAGGATGTGTGTGTGTTTGTTGCTCTTTCGCGCAAAAACTACTGAACCGATTGCAATGAAATTTGGTACGTAGATAGCTAGACAACTGGAATAATATAAAGGCAACTTTTTATCCCGATATTCCTACGGGATACGGACTTATGTGAGAGAAACCGCGGGGCTCAGCTAGTATTTAAATAATAAATTGTCACTCAAAATCAATTATATAGTATCTACACTATTTATTTTGAAATATTTTGCAAGTTATACGTTATTCCAAAAACCCAAAAAATTTAATATTATAGTGTAATTGAATTTCAAACTGTAATAAGAAGTGTATCAATTTTAGGCGTAACGAATTTTGCGACCAGGGCTAGACTGAAAAAAACAAACTTAATAAAATAATTGTATCTTTTAATTATAGAAACATAGCTTTTTAATAACCTAATTGTACTAATTGCGTATTAAGTATAAAAATACATCATTTCAACTAGTTTGTCGTTTTACCTAATTAATTGTGTTCCTTTTCATTTCATTACTCATTTAAATTAATTGATTGTTATAGTAATTGCAGTTGTCACGCAAAACAGTTGGATGTATGAATGGCATCATTCTGTATTAAATGTTTATACATTTATAATTACCCAGCGAGGGGTATTCTTGGCTTATTGTAGTTAGTGGTTCAAGTTATGAGTTAAAACTTTAAATCTATATACATAAGAGAAAGTCTAGAAAGTTTTAGTAAGACTATTTATAACACCAGAAAAACTGAAACGATTTTATTGATTTTAAGTTCGTTGGATTCGTATTTGCTAGAATTTGGAAAATGAGTAAAAACACTTTTGAGGACAAAAAAATATAACTAAGGTGCGGGCGGAGTCGGGACAAAGGGCTAGTAGAAAATATAAGTTGCAATCAAATAATTTGCGTTTATTGCTTATTATGATCTATTGTTATCAATCTTAAAATAATTTACTAAAAAAAATTTTATTCACTTAGTATTTTTTTAAGTCACTTACTATTACAAATCAGGCAACCTCTGTCCACCAAATGTTCTGATCTTATTACCTGAAAAGAAAAAAGAAACATTCATTAAAAACGCTTGCAACCTAATTTCTAATCATTTATGTACCCTCATAAATTAACACACTTTTATAAGCTGAAGTAACTGGTTTCAATTCGATTTTGACCAACTTTAAGCGGATAGATCGAATTATCACTGTGTGCACTTATCAAGGATCGGTGACAACACAATAATTTCATGAGTTTATCTAATTATCCTGATTAGGATCGCCAGAATTAGTTTACTTATGTATACTCTGTATGGAAGTAAGTGAGATAATTTAGTCGATTCTATCATTCCAGCGAGTTATTATGTTTTTTAACCTTTATTATGTTGGGAGTGACAGCCACCTTCATACAATGGGTATCGCGTGAAGGTAGAACCTACAGATTCTGAGTTCGATTCCCGGTGGGGACGCACAGAAAAAGTCTCGCTCTGGTAAACTACAGTTAAACACCTACGTGTTTTGTCCGGTATTGATGCTGTAATTTTTAGGCTTAATTTATTTATTTATGTATCATACTGGTATTGGTATTGTCTATTATTTAAAAAATATATTATATATATTAATTATTGTAAATTGGGTATTTATATTAAATTATACATTTATATTACTGTACTTATTTTTTATTATATATATATATATATATATATATATATATATATATATATATATATATATATATATATATATATATATATATATATATATATATATATATATATATATATATATATATATATATATATATATATATATTTTTTTTTATTGTTATTGCTTCTTACTTTTAGATGTACGCTGCCACTGTCAGGGGGTCAATGTGGTGTCCACTGAAAATCAGTGGAGAGTCTAAGTTCCTTTAATGGGCTTAGACTCTTTTACACTGAGTGGATCTTCCGTTTATATGAGGTTTATTTAGTGTGTTGTAAATTAGATAATTTTTTTATTTTTTTTTATTTTACCTTATATAAATAAATGTATTTTCTTTCTTTATTTATTTATTTATTTATTTATTTAGGTTTATCAGCTGTTGTTACATAAATATTTTCTCTCAATACAAAAAAACA
>NC_052130.1:124820-163351 GCF_012273895.1 Zerene cesonia | reverse complement strand
TTCAGTCTATTTTTAAATAATTTTTAATCACGGAGCTACTTAATCTTCTGTTTACTTGTTTACGCCCTCTAGCGGAATTTTCTTTCTTTTTTTCTTTACGTATCTATAAATAAAAACGATCAGTGAAACATATTATGTACCTATATCATCTGCTTCATACTGCACTAGGAGATATGGGACTTCACTTTATATATTCGAATTATCTATTTATTTAATTATTTATATAGAAGCAAATTAAACTAAGTTTAAATTAATAAAATAATATCTGCCTTAAATCACAATTATTCAATCAAATCTAATATAACACCATTCTAATTGATCAATGAAAATATTTCAACAAAAGGTAATCAGAATTTAGATGCCGGTAAACTCTCCACTAACTGAAGTATGCTCTTTAAACATTATCTAGTTCAATCTCATAATCCAGACATCACGATAATAGCCAGATAAAAGCTCTCAGTCTGCCTAGATCGGGTTTCTGGGTCATCGGTAGTGCTCTGTTAGTGTACTGGCGATATAACAAGATTTGGCAGAAATCTCCATTCGATATTGCAAAGTTATATTTGAGTTGGAAAATATTGTTTTATGCTGAACGTTATCTTAAGTCGAGACAACCCTTATACGTTAAGTAAATTCATTTAAATAAGAACAACTTCGATGAATTAACGACATTAATAATATTTAATGCTCATTAAAACCTAATGTGCATAAAATTTTATTAATAACAGACATCAATATTTTATTTTTCGACTCCTTTATTTGCAATTCGTTGTTTGCTGGGGCAAACAACGAATTGCTCATACGGTGAAGGAAAACATCGTGAGGATGCAGCCTATTAAAGGTAAAATAATATTTGAAATACATACAAACATACATACAAAAAGACAATTGTTTTCTTTTTATAATATTAGTTTAGAAAGAGTTATATATAAGTGAATTTATCGATGCCTGCCTGACAATATTGCTTTGTTTAAACAACATACGCACTGCGAAAATCTGTTTATTCATAATCCTCGTATGTCATCTCTTAAGTTATATAACTAAATCATGTTTGATGTTCATTGAACCGTTTCAAAGAGATCACGAGAAGACTGTCACCCTCCAACGTGTGATGTACATTGAACAGTAGGAAACGAGTCACGCTTAATAAATTAGGTTATAACTCATATGTCCCGTAATATATTTTCTAAATTAAATAAACATAAGTGACGTGAACAGGTGAAAACGTGCTAGAAAAAATATAATATCATTAATATAAATTGTGGTTGAAATGTTATATTATTCAAACTTTTGCTAATAATAAAATACTTCTTTATGTTTTTGTTAGAAGTTTTAACTTGATACCTTTGAATCGAAATCCGTTTGATTTTAATGTGTTTTAATTCATATATAAACTTATTTTATAAGTTCCAAGTTTGATTGGCTCCAAAACATTTATTTTTCGCTTTTGAGTGGTTTCGAAGTCCGCTCAATTTTTTTTAATGATTTATTATAATATTTGTATAGATAACAGCAATTGTTAAAAAAAAACCAAACCGTCTAAAATGTCAAACGAGATCAATTTAAACGGAACCACACGGTAGGCAGCTGTTATAATAAAACAAGATTAATCAAAATCGGTTCACTCAATCAAAAATTCGGAGATAACAAACCCAAAAAACACAGTCAAATTGAGAATCTCCTCTTCGTTTGTAGTCGATCGAAAATTTAAGTACAGAAAGAGTCCAAAATCTTCTTTATACAAAAAAAAAAACTTACCATCGAACTATTTTTCAATTTCTACCTTCTAATCTAAGATTATAATTATCCCCTTATAAAATATAACGCTAAAACAAGGTACTTACATTTCGAGTCTCTCATCAAGTCCTAATTAAATAAAACAAAGTTCCACCAAGTCTACATCACCAGCTATTTACAAGGATTAATTTTAAAAACGGTTCATAATGAAAAAAGTTTTTTTATTTCAATTAATTCGCAATAGCCGGCGAAGTACTTTACTCTCCAATTATTATAAAAACGCAAAAGTAAAATAAACACAAAATGTCCACTGTGAAATATTCATATTTTTAAAATAATCATCTCCTCTGTGTAATTTTTCTCCGTACATCTGGTTGTCTGGAAGAAATCGAAAGAAAGAAAAAGAAAGTAAATTTATTAAGTTTTTATTGCAGTTTTGTTCTGGAACAATAAAGTATAAATAAATGAAGATATAAATAATCATTCTACTTGATTATTAATAAGCTATTAATTTTCTATGAGGATGTTATCTATCAATGAGGATAATTTTACCCACAGAGAAGAGAGATGGTCTTATTTTGTGTAAGTATATTTTCCTTCATCAATTTCTTTAAGAAACTAATACTTGTAATAGTAACCGTCGTGGGTGTTCTTTAATTTTTGTTATTTATTTATTTAATTATACAGAATCGTTCATTGTACTTACAGTTTTACTATAGTGCAATAAGGAGAGCCAGAGACAGACAGTAGCTTAGCTTTTGTCCTATTTTAGTAGCTAAGCTTCTAAGAACAAAGCAGTTATGCTTAAATGTGCAATAATAATTTTTAACAAAAAACTCAATCGCCCTTTAAGTGTCGGATTTTTTGACTAGATCAAATTTTCATAGCCCCACACGGGAGACAACAGCTTTTAGATAAAATAAATAATCAGCAAAATCCGTTCACCATTTGTTCACCACCACGAAGGTTCAGTTAAGTTGAGAACCTAGGTCTTTTGAAGTCTGTTAACAGCGCTTTAACACCTTGTGAGTTTTTCAGTATTTCAGAGGTTGGAATTATTCGTCGACCGGAGCGTAATATTTTGAAGTTAATATGAAATATTTAATACATACTCTTCATAATAAAACGTTAACAACACACACGTAACTCATATCACGCTTCGCTTCAAATTAAATACAATACTTACGTCGGAATTAATATCTCCAAACAAAGCTGAAAGGTTAATATACGCTATAATTAATCTTTCAAGTAACCACATACATTATTTAAATTTAAAACTTTTAAATTCTTCATTGTATTTTATTTTAATAATAAGCTTTTAAAATCAGAATAATGCTTCGCAATGTATCGTTAGCAGTCTATTAATTTAAGATTGATAAATGATCATCCAATTGAATAATTTTCTTTACATCAAAACTATTTCTTTTTCCCATTTTACTGTTACTTATAAATTCTGATTAATGTAATTTCCTATTCTTATTATCGTATGCGCGTGCCTTGGCGCCCTATTAATATATATTTTACATCTATACTAATATGTAAAGTTAAAGAGTTTGTTTGCTTGATTTCCGAAAGATTAGCACTCCGATTTTGATGAAATTTGATACAGAGATAGGTTGAGATTCGTAAATCCCACGGGAATGAGAATTTTAGTATTCGAGCAAAGCCACGCGCAGAAAGCTAGAACATAGATGAGCAAATGTTTAATGAAACTGTTGTATCTCAAAAAATCCTTCATTTTTAGCTCAAACAATTCCTTCTACTTTTCTAGACAAACGTATGTCTTGAATAGGTTTTCTTTCAAACGAAACACAATGAATATCAATGCGAGAGGACCAGTTGAAAACATTGGAAATGAAATTTGAACAAAGCATTACATAACATAGCTTAGATGTGCTCGCTGGCCGCTGCATCTGCGAGGATTTACTTTTCTGTCAGATTGAATTGTCGGATTTGGACTCAAATAAATTGGATTCCCTTGAATAAATTATGTGTGCTTTTAGTTTTTATACGTCTTTTTGTTGTTAAATTATGTGTACGCTGTTTCTGTTGAATTTTACTGTGGCGTTGTTCCCTGAAATTAAAAAGTTAACCGTATAAAATGTTAGTATGTTAAATATTATACAAAACATATATTGCAGGCTTTCTTTCGATATTTCAACGTGAAATAAAAATTATTATCGAAACATTTATAACTTTTTTTTACAAAGATGTTTCTTTTTAAGTTCTATTCCAAAGCAAAATAACGCTTATGCCTAATGAATTACAATGTAATTTAATAATCAAAAATAATATTTTGGTACTAACTATTATATTTTTAATTTATGTAAGGTATCTAGCAATTCTTTAATTCAAACGAGATAGTACTATACTATTTGGAGATAGAGTTTAATTTCGTGTACACGCGAGCTGACGTGTCCTGCTTAACCAAGTTGCACTGCAGACAACGGACTAAAATGTTATTTGAAATTACAAACTCAATTTTAAAGTGTTCTTCATGAACCGAGAATTTAGAGTTTTTAGACACTTGAAATATTTAAACAAATGTAAAAGTTATTTAATAATAAGAAAACCTAATTACTGACTTTATTTAAGATGTGTGTAATGTGCCTAAGTTTCTTACATTCATAACTAACGATCTGTTTTACAAAAAAATAACATTTACGTGACAAATTTAAAATAAAAACATTTGTATTGGCCATCCCATTAAAAATTATTTCGATGCTCCACTCGACACCTTGAGAAGAAAGCAATTCTATTTTACCTATACTGATCATCAGTTTTGAAGAAGGATAGGCAAACACACACCCATGAAACTTAAAACGCCCCTGTCTATTCAAAACTCCATCAATAGCAATGAATAATTCACGTCATAAATAAGTCGCATCCACCGATCGCTATCGAGCGGTATTCAGCGCTAAAGCCTTACATGGCTTCCAGGAAACCATATATAACTGACAGCTGCGATGGCCGTCTTTATATCGTTCAAAGGAGGTTTTATAAGTTATCTGTGTATCTTGGACGGCGTTTTATGTAGCGTAAAAATGTAAGTTGGCAGTTAAAAATATTTACAGATTTAGGACTTAAAGACGTTTTAACGAATTTTAAACGCGATTTATTCATTATATTACTAACCCGTTAAAAAGTCTTTAATTTGTAAATGTATAATACTCGCGTAAAATCACAACACGAAAATGATATTTACATATTTTCACACACAAAAACAACAGACTTGTGGGAACTGAAAAGTCTTGTTGCTTGTTTTGTATAACCACATTTTATAACCACCATTTTATAAGCATGGACATGAAAATCATAATGATCCATTTTACGTTCAGACAGACTTTATTTCGCATATACAATGTTTCTATTTTAATATTTGGATATATTGTTGTGTGGATTACTCTCGAACTAATTGAAACCTTATAATCGTAGAAAACCTTAAAATTTATTTGTTTATTCTACGTCCTCATAATGTCCGGTGATACAGTATTACAAAACTTAAAATGGCGTATTGTAACTGGAAGTTAATTCGGCATGATATCATTAGCGTTAGCCTCTGAACAAGGTAACACGACCGAGTTGAAACGCCGCGAGTTTATCGCATTCTAGGAAGACATTACCCGCTCTCATATCCGCCACGTTACCTTCTCTGCGGAAAATGGAAACGAGTTTTGTAAATAATGAAACAAGCCGCTGAAAAATACGCTTTTGCGATACTTTATTCAGGTGGTTTTAAATAATTGACTATTTAGATGATGATGTTCTTTTGGAGACTGTTTATATCATGATATACCGTATATGGAAATTATGTTACAGAATAATTCCTCTGTCTGCTCAAAGGTACACCACATCAACGTTATAGCTAAAGCTACGAATAAATTTATAATACGAGATTTGGAAATAACATAATATTATGTATGTTATAACTAAACTATTTAAAAAATAGGTGTGGAAAACTTGTAAGACGTAAATTAATATTATAAAGAGAAAATACTTGTGTTTTTGTATGTACGTTATATCACAAAAAACCTTAACCGATTTCAAACATTCTACGCCGTGGTATATCTAGAATAAAGCCGGGGCGAACCACTAGGTATTGTTATTTACTAATCCGTGTCCTTGATTTAGTAAATATCTATAAAAGTAAAGTAACGGGTATAACACGAAATAAGCAATTTCATCTGAAGTTTCAAAGACTTTCAATAAATCTTCAAAGTAGCATCACAAAACACTTGTCATCTCCACAATACTAAGTGCGATCGGACCGTAAACAACTCTTACGCTGGGTTTCAATAATGAAATGTGATCTGAGAACACATGGTATACGAATACATGGTTCCTATAAGGAAGTGATTTACAACGAACTATCTATTAAACCCAAGAGATGTACAGATAAAGATTTGTAGATTTAGGATTGATATCTAATATTGAAACTGGTTATAACTAGAACCTCAACAATAACGAACCACAAATAAACGCGTACAAAACCTCCTTTAACCTCCCCTTATGCTAAACAGTCAAGTGTGAAACCCTTAAATCGATAGAGGTAGATTTCAACCTTAAATAATTCTACGTCATTTCCTGACGACCTACTTTTCGCCGCTTTTGTTACCAATGCTATTTTGTAACCGAATTATGCGGCCATGAGGTTATTTTATGATCAACTTTATTTGCATGTAATATTTATGGTACCATAGAACGTAGTGGCCGTGGGTCCCGGGTTGAGCCGGGATAAAAACGAAACGCAACTCATGAATATTTTTTGAAGGTTTCTTTTCACTGATTAGCGTAGATTGTTTACGTTAAATGTGTTTAATATGACTTATGAATTTACTGTTGTAGAAATTTAAAGTTCTCTTTGTTTCTTATTATATAAGATAAGGTGCATTCAACTTTCATGTTGCGTACATGGGAATCGATTGTAAGCCCTCGGTTTTCGAAATTGGAAAAAATACGCGTTCAAACTGAAAATGTTGGTTCTGCTAAGAGCGCTAACCGAAAATTCCTTAACAATATTAGTACGCCGAAACTCGAAATATGTTCGCTTCACCTCGCATGGACTGTAATTCGGTGGACTTTTGTGTATTTTCAGCATGTTCTCGATACAATCTCTTGACCATTTCCTTGAGTTTTTAAAAAAGGCATTTTGAATAAGTAAATATGCCAATTATATTTTGTGTTGTTACTGAAGTAACAATTCTATATGAATATAGAAATATCAGTATGATGTTAGTACGACGGTCATTATGTCACTATCATATTGTAATTTTAATGTATTTATTTTAAGAGCACAAGAATGAAACTAATGAAAACTATAAATGTATATTTAAAGAAATTCTATTATTATAGAAGTAGTCGCTGTCTAATTGTATCTACAATTACTCAACTTATAGCTATGAATAAATGTAAAACACCTATATAACTTTATACAAACAGATAATAAATAAAACAGAGCCCGTACATCTCCGCATTGACATTACATCACATGAAATATTTATTCCCGAAACAAACTGAACAATATGGCTAGAGCAATAAATCATCGCGACAATTATCTGTTCAACCGTTCGCATTTATCGAAGATTGGCAACACTTTACGATACCGAAATACGGTTTAAGGTATTTATCATTTGTGTGATTCATAAAGTGTTTAAGTAATTCTTGTATTTAATAATATTGAGCTTGTTAATTGTGATGTTTCAGCAATTTATGTTCTAATATTATAAACTCAAACTCAAAATAAAATGAATTGTTATTTTGGAAAAAGAATTACATTTTTAAGTCGATATAATATTTACTGTGACTTCTATTTCCGAATAGGAAATCTGTTATAATGTTCTAACATACATAATTATTATTACTTAATTATACCGAAGGTTAACCCAATTTCCTCTTCCTACCAAATTAAAAGTTAAGTTGACGGCGCGGCTGTCTCATTAATGACCCTATTTCTTTGGAGGGTGTGGTTTCAAAACTTTTAAAAATACGGTACGTCGAACCTTATGTTATTAATGACTATGCATAAATATATTTTTTTTCAGTCGTCTAGCTTCCAGTACAACTTACTTATGTAGATACTAGATGGCGCTGTATTAAAATGCTTTAAAATTTTCTTAGAACTACGAAGTTGTGTTATAGTTTTAATCACGTATCAAAATCTAACATTATGGATGCGAAACAATATGCCGTATAGAAGTAACGTTTCGTATCATCTTGAATGTGATGAACATCACAATGAATTTAAACTAGAACAAAGACAGTCCCTCGTCCCAAGCTATCAGATAGCCCCTTACTGCACGTTATAGATAACGAATACGGAGTAGTGAATTGAAATTTATCCTGTTTAGACCACCTAATGATGACATACTGTTTTTCAATCACTTTAGCTAGTAAACCACACAATTTAACACATCTTTATTTGGACTAATATTGTTGTTTATTGTTGTTGGCTGTAATGGCTACAGTCTAGATATCTAGTTGCTAAATTGAGCAGTTAGTACCTAGCCTAAGTGAGCACTTAAACCTGAATCTTGACTATCTGTTAATTTTCCACTACGACCCTCTAGAAAAGACCCTGCAAATTGCCGCCATAACGAGCTTGACCCAATAGTCCAATATGCTATTATTAGCTAATACATATGAATACATTCAGTTCTGTAGAGGTAGTTATGCTTTCAAATAAAAGTATATACACTACATGTTACATCAGAGTTCCAAGAAGCAGCATATAGAATGCTTGAGGTTAATTATCAGATTTCATTATTTCAAATACATAATCAGCTTTGAGTTTTAATAAAAGTATTTCCCAGAAGGCACCATTATATAAGAACGTAAAGACAAAGCGCAAAAGAAGTTTTTCTCCAATATTTTACATTCTTCGGGCTTTTGCTGGTCCCGGGTTCAAAGAAGCCTCTATTATAAATTCTTCCTATTATAGAATTTAATATCCGACATTCAAAGTATTCGAAATAGAAATATTAATTAACTCTGGCGAATAGCTCGACGGTAATTATTTCAAATTAAAATTAATGGTCTTTATTTTGTAATAAACTACCCTTTTAATGAATATTTCTCTCGTGACTAATTTGACAAAAGACGTTTTTGAAATGATTACATTTATATTTACTGTCATGTTGATATTACACGCTTTTTATTAGCTTCACCTGTATGTTTGTATGTAACCGACTTCTTTGGGCGCGATTTTGACCCACTTTAAACGGCCAGATTTCGTTCAAACTTTGTAGATTTATTGAGGACCGATGACAATACACTAATTTGATAAAATTATTCCATTTTTCAATTTGCAAAATATGATTTTTGTTAACGCGTGTTTTTTAGTTTTTTTTAAACTATTATTTATTTAAGGAAACATAATTAATATGCGTGATACTGAAACATACAAAACCTTAATTACATATAAACATTAAATCAGTAATTTTAAAGAAAGATTTTACGAAATTCAATCAAATACCATACCAACACCCAAAATATGCGCACATTTGTTGACGTCTACATTTATATTTCTGCACAAAAAGCAGGCGAATAAACTAAAACAAACACACGCCAAATCCAGCATACAATCTAATCCCTGACACATGTCACCTCCATACAAACTGCCTGTTTAGGACCCCAATTACTGAGGTCCGAGCGACCCTACTAATGAGGCTTTCCTGATTGCATAGTTTTAAATGTTTCTGACTTAACTTGTAGGTGTGATAGTGTTTGGAAGTTTTATTATATTGAGGAGTTTATTATTTTAGTTATCGTGTTGTTTCTTTCTGTTTAATTTAATATGTTATCTGCGTGATGTTTAAAAGAGGACGAGAGAGGTTATCTTTTTATACGCATGCTCAGACTTATTATAATTCGGCTCTATTAACGAACAGTCTTTCGTAAATTAGCCTTTCGATTAAATATTTTCACATAAATAATAATTTATTTTTGTTTCCTTGTTGATCCGAGTAAAATGATCATTATAGTTGAAATGATTGGGTTTGATGCTGAGCAAAGATCAAACCCAATCATTTCAACTATAATGACCATTATCATCTTAACATAGATGATTATCTATTAACCTATTTATCAAACAGAAACTATGAAGGGCGTGTATAAAATACATCCTCTATGCCACATAAGAAAACAGTCATCTTAATTGAAAAAAAAATTAAATAATAAATAAAGAACGAGGCGGGAGTCGTTATCGAATTTTTTCTATTCATAAAAAATCTCATATATAAAGCATTCGAATGTTATAAAACTATAAATTGAATAGAAATTCATACTACAGGTTGTTTGTACCGCTTGTATGTGTGATAAATCGACTCCATCGATGCATAGGGCCATTATCACAGCTATCGGACAAGCAATTAATACCGACTGGATTACAGCCTTATGATGCTATACTCCTCTGTACCTGATACTGCGGACATCGTTGAAATAGAATTTACAAGCGATCCCAAAACCATCATTTAGCTTCGCTTTCAAAGCGCACCATTTGAAGCGGGTTGAAAGCCAACATCAAATGTAAATTCATTTCTTTTATCCTGTGTATATAATACAATGATTTTAATCGTACAGTTGAGTGGCAATGCAAACGATAACGAAATTACTTTTATTAAATATTCTTAATGTTAACAGTCTATTATTCGTAGGATTTGTAAAATTAAATGCGACGAAAATATTTAATAAGTATACAGTACAAGAAGACCGTATTAGCCTTTTGACAACCTTGCCATTAACTTGCTTCTCTTAGAAATTGAGTTTACGTAATAATTGCTTAGGAATATGCGCTTGAGTACCTTTCAATAGAATTTTAAAATGGAATAAAAATTAATATTGTTCTTATTTAATTATTGGTGTTGTAAAGATTGTTCTTATTTAATTATTGGTGTTATAAAGTAAGTTATAACTAAAAAATGTGACGTAGAATTTGAATCGAGTCAAAATCATTTGAAACACCATAATACAATTTCCTCCCTCTGAGCTGTGTATCATCAATCCATTATAATTTTAACTAAACATACATCATGTCCAGTTTGCATAATGTTGAACATTCCCAGCTTTCCAGTGTTACGTATGAATTTTGCACTTTTCATACAATATTTACTACGCTCGAACAACATAGCGGGATAATTTAAGCGTCGTATAAAAGTGTTGGTGTCGAACGGCAGGGGATCACTCTGTGACGGGTTTTTGACGCCTCGACGTTGACATGTATCGTGGATATAATAACAGCTATAACTTCTCTATATGGCGGGCTTTTGAAGTCAAAACGAGGATTATAAAACTCGTAACGTATATCGTGTGTTTTGTCCTCTTTTAGCAGAATATACTCGTATATTATGATATATATTTTTACTAGCTTTCGCCCACGGCTTAGCCTGCGCAGTCACAGTTCGGGGTTTTCCGCGCATAATTCCTTCCATTCTTATCACACTTTTCCTTTGAATTTGAATAACAAATAAACGCTGTCGCTCTCTTTTTTATGAAATATATAATTACAGTTATAAAAACATTACATTTATAATTCATAACTATTTACACAGTAGGTAACTAATTATCAGCATTTAAACCAAATTATATTTCCGTAATCCTTTCAGTAGATTAAATAAACATTGAATGTAATAACGTATCATCATAAATGTACAATGAAAAGCACACTCATATCAAAATATTAGAACTACGTTCAGCCAAATATTCGCTAGAGCAAAGCTGACTTTCATATCTATCTAGTTTTAGGCTGAAACCTAGATATAGGCGGAGCGGAATTCGCTTGAAAATACGTTAAAGGTTTATACATTATTTTTATCATAACGTCTACTGTAACTACACATCTAAGTAAGATTATAAATTCATAAGTCTGAGATTTATATGCATAAAAAAATTAATACACATTTCAAAAAAATTATGCATATTTTAAATTCTCTCACGCTTAGACATAAATGTGGTTACAGTAACAATAAAGATTTAATTAAGTGATTAGTCTCCAGCTTCTTCCTCTGAAAAATTTGTTTTATTGTACCAATATTCCCAACATTTTAAAATAATAATCTTATTCAATAACCATCAAGTTTGGTATTCCGAAACAAGTGAAAACATTTTAATTAATTGTAGAGTAAATCAGTTAATTACCAATATTATAATCAATACAAAGACCTAGAAGCAATTCAATATAATAACATTTATAGAGTTAAAATACCTACACATCTGCTGGAATTCATTAATATTTTAGCCAACATCTAAGGTACATTCAAATTATAGTACAGTATTGTGGAGCAAATTTTCGTAACCAGATTCCTTATTCAATTGAAGTTAAACTTTAATTTTTTCTTCGCGATAATATTTTCAATTCATATATCATCTTTACCCTATGAACTATCCGAAGCCACTGCTTTTAAAATCCAATAACAGCTTTCTCAAATTCATAACGTTTATAGAGAGAATGTTTATTCTCGAATATTCTATCACGTAAGAGAAATATTACACAACATGACATACTTCTGTTTACTTCGTCTCGACGGAGGAGGCGACTCGGCGTCGCCGGCAATTTTGATTAAGTTTCCTTGAGGCTATTTCACCTAATTGAGTGCTCATGTTATTCATTAAAACCTCCCTGAACCCATGCAATTTTTCGATGTTTAATGGAGATGAAATTTGTTTCAGTTTACGAAGGTGGATGAAAATGTTACATTATTGCTTGCGGGGCAAGGGACCATGTATGTATATTTTGATGATCAATTGTTTACAAACATGCATGTGAAACAAGTACACTATGAAATCAAAGCTAGGGCTTTCCTGTAGCTAAATGAAAGGGCGTGAAGGAAAGCAATTATCATTTTCTTATTACAAATGGGATGTTTTTGTCAATTAATGAATTATATCGATAATATCTTAAAACATCAGTATCCCAAAAATCGACCGTCAAAAATACTTATACTACCACCAATACCTATTACCTATTACAATACCTATTATAATTCCTACCAATACCATTACTTTCTACCTAAATAAATATTCAGAAGATCAAAAACCCACTGATAAAGTTCTCCAACAATATAAAGAGAATATCTCAAATGCCTCCGATTATGCCTATAAATGGCCGCTGCAGCAATTCGTACCCTGGTCACGGAGCACGCAGAAATATTGAAGGCACGTGATCAAAGAATCGATTTGTTCTTTCAAACAAATAAGACGCCATTATATCGCATAAATCATCGACTGAATGTTATACTGAGTTGTTCTGTCGAGAGGATTACGGCTGGAATCTTTTTCTGTTATATACTTACGAGTTGTTCACATTTAATTGGTGGATTATAAATGTCAAATATGATATACTTGAAAGTGTTTCTTTTTGTTTTAAATTTACAACATAAATGAATAGAACAACTGAATACTTATTTTAAATAAATGTTAGACATTTCACAGACACCTAATTACTATCAGTTTATTAGCCTACATAATACATCCTGGTGACAGTCAGACGGACAGACTAACACACGGATAAGTATGTCTTAATAATTGCGTTTCATTTTCTCGCTGCTTTTTTTTCATGTGGGAACAAAGATGTTTGAAGTTAATGTTATTGAAATAATAACCGATTATTGCATTACAAAAGATGAAGTAGTTTTGAATTTTCCTACTTAGTTGCATATAAAGATAATAGTACAGATCACATGTTAATTATAGGAAATGCCTAAAATTTCCCACACAGCACCAACAGAACACAACAAAGGCACAATTAATTGCATCCCTGATTAACGAAACCATTAACTATGTCGTAGTCATTACCTCAATTATTGCGTTTGCACAAAGGCTTTTGTGCACATCAGTGTTACTGATATGTAGTCGATAAATTATATTGTGCATCACACAATATTGGTTATAAAGTATAGAAGGGTAAATTGTGTTTTTGTATATCTTTCAGAGTTGCGTAAGAGTTTTTTTTGAGGCTTTTCAGTAAATTAATTAGTGCGTAGAATTTCTCTAACTTCTCGAATGTTAGTGAGGATGGATGTATGCGTATGTTTGTTACTCTGTTACGCCATTTGTCATTTTTTGTACGCTTATTCAGTCTCAAACCCCTGTCTTTTCAGGTCCTAACCACTGAGCCAGCACTACTGCTATATGAACTTAAATTTGTGTAGCATCCTGAAAAGTTTAGCAACCAAACAAGATGTAAAATTAATGTTTATATAGTTATACTAAGAGACTTCACTGCAAATAGATCGGAGTCAGCCAAACCTGGTGTTTGCCAATCTCCGCAAACAGCGTGTAGCGCTGCCTTGTTGCCTGAATCTCAATTTGAATAAGCTATTGTATTTATTTATGTTGATTGCTTGAATGTTACATATTTATGAGTATATGGATCTAAATATAAACACTATATTCTAGCTAACAAAGGAAACGATTGCATTGTAAAACGTTTCATGTATAAGGGTTTATGTTTGAAGTAAATTCAAACTACACTCTCACAGTATAATGTAGCAAAATATCTAAAAAAACAATCCTTCCTATTAATATTATAAATGCGAAAGTTTGTAAGGATGTGTGTGTGTTTGTTGCTCTTTCCCGTATAAACTACTGAACCGATTGCAAAGAAATTTGGTACGTAGATAGCTAGACAACTGGAATAACATAAAGGCTACTTTTTATTTCGATATTCCTAGGGGATACGGACTTACGGGGGTGAAACCGCGGGGCGCAGCTAGTATTACATATAGAAAGGATCTAATTTGTTTTTACAAGTTAACTCAAAACCAATAGACACCCACTTCTTCTCTGTAAGACATTGGCTGTTTTTCATCTCACTTCTAAATGTAATAGATATTCCTTCTTACAAAGAAACTTTTAAAGTTTTTCTACTTTGTAATGTTTCAGTTATAGACTTCTCGATCCCACAGAGACGGATTCTAGAAATGACGAATGTGCGTAAATCATTCTTAGTCATTTATGATACTTAAAAAAGCGCAAACGTTCATGAATCATGACAATAAACAGATATATTAAGTAATTCAGTTCATTCGAGATGTAAAATTGAAATAATTCGAAAAGATCAACTACAGATTTTCTGGCTCTTCTCTGTAGAAATTGCTTTCCGAACCGGTGGTAATTGTTAAAAGTGTGTTATGACGATTCAAAAGTGTTCTTTAAGAAGTCTAATTGAATAAATAAATGTTTGAGTTTGAGTTTAGTTAGTATTTCAGACTAGATCAGTATCTGAACTCAAGCGAATTTTGCATAAATTTATCACAAATAATATGCAGAATGTTCCGCCTGTATATAAAAAATAAATAAATAAAAAGTCGTTTAGTGCTTCAAACATTTTCACATAACACAAAAGACTGCGTCTCTATCTAGCTTTTGCTGCCCAGGACTCAAGGGTATTAGAAAGCGCTTATTTTCAGACACCCCTTATAATTGGGACCACCCCACTATGTGGTAGTCGAGCATACTTCGGCACGATTTGAGCCAGCTGGCACCGGAGAAGTACCATTAAAAAAACAATCTCTTTAACCATTATTATACTATCAACCCGGGTGGGATTGTGTGTGTATGTGTTTACTATGGTCAATGGAACTAAGTTTTGTATACTAGTCCATGAAAAGCTCGAGTGAAGCCCTGAGCTACAGCTCGTATATTGAGATTGGTCTCGCGGAAACACCTTGTGCTTATAGGTTCAAATGTTACAGTTCACAGAACGGATCGTTGCTTGGCGCAGAGCCAAAGGTTGTGTTGGCTATAAAGTACATATATAAGTAAACATATATAGAGAAGATAAACTGGTTTATTATGTAGCTAAATAAAATATGTTTATTACTATAATTAACTATTTTTATAACAGCTTACATACAGTCTTTAAATGTCTCATAATGACTAGAATTGAAGTAGACTCTAATATATCGAAACATATATCACACGAACGGAAAGATTTCGGAACAGAAATATAATATGTATTTCATATATTACGTATAAAATTACGTAAGTTTTATTTTAGATTCTAACAGAGAGAAATATACAATACTTGAACGAAAATATACATATATTTTTCTGTATAATATATTGATTATCCGAAAATAGCTTAGTAAATTTCGATAAAATTAAAAGTAAACGTAAATTGTATGTTTATATTAGCGCTTTGTATGTTACGGTTCATATCAACAAGATTGCATTTTTCGATATCTTAATTGTAAATGTATGAAAGTAATTTATATATATGTTGTTGTATAAGCTAATTGATTGCTGATTTATGTCTATTAGTTATATGTCCCCAAGAGACTCATGCCATAACCACTTCTCATTTATTTGGCTTTATTAACAGTTGTACATCAGTATATAATCATAAATATTACACACTAGCGGTCCGCCCCGGCGTCGCTCGTGGTACATATATAGCTTATAGCCTTCCTTAATAAAGGGGCTATCTAACACTGAAAGCATTTTTCAAATCTGACCTATAGTTCTCGAGATTAGTGCGTTTAAACAAACAGACAAACGATATGATATTTGTTATTTGTTATCCCGATTCCCTTATTTGATTATCCCGATTCGTTTATCCGGGTGGAGCCGAGACGAGCGTCTATAAATCAATAAAAATTTAAATTCACATTAAATGTTTCATTCACATATCAGAGAGTAAAAAAAAAATTATTATTATTCAATTAAAAACATTAAAAGAAACATAAATTTAGACGATCTATTAACATGCGAGGTAGATCAATCTAAAAAGCAGAAACAACTTCTGACTCAGCAGTTAGATAGCCTAGATTTTATAAACTGAGTTGAGAAGACTATATCAACAAAGACCATTTATTTCCGCAGCGAAGAATTACAACACTGCGAAAAATAATGAGAAGAGAGATTCTTACGGCACCTCGTAAATTAAAGATTTTTTTCTTCTTTCAACATTCATTTAGAAAGATAGGAATTAAGTTTATTCTATCTTAAACACATACACACATACGTATTAAAAATACCGACACAAGAAAAAAAATAACAAACACAACTATTAAATAAAAATCCCTACTAATATTATGAATGCGAAAGTAACTCTGTTACGCTTTCACGCCTAAACCACTGAACCAATTTTGATGTATATTGGTATGAAGGTAAAACTGAACTTGGAAAGGGACATAGGATGATTTTTATCGCGAAAAAAGGGTAGAAGGAGTTGAAATAGGGAGATGAAAGCGATATAACCGAATTTCACGCGGACGAAGCCGCGGAATCCTAGTAAGAAATAATGATAAAACTTTCCATGTAGTAAATGTTATGTATTGTTGTGCAGAGACAAATAAAGTTATATTTTATTATAATAGAAATTCGTATTTATATATGCCAAGATGGAGGCGGAAGCACACAGCATGTGACATTATACACGAAACTGAATTTCGGCGCCGATTGGATTTACACATACATACACACACTGCTATGTACTTGTTAATACACACACAGACACATAATGAAACGAAAGAAGTACTTTTCGTCTCCACAAATCCTACTTCCTACAAATATTATAAATGCGAAAGTTTGTAAGGATATGTGTGTGTTTGTTACTCTTTCACGTAGAAAGTACTGAACCGATTGCGACGAAATTTGGTACATAGACAGCTGGACAATTGCAATAACATATAAGCAACTTTTATCCCGATATTCCTACGGGGTACGGACTTATGCGGTGAAATCGCGGGGCAGTATTAGCTAGTATTTTGATAAAAAAACGTTACTATACAATAAAGACAACATAATAAATGCGTAAATCCATTCAGAAATGTAAACCTTTACTCACGCTATAATACCAGATTGTAATACAGTTATTAACCTTTAACCTACAAGTACCTGTAACAAAACAAACAATTAGTACACAACGTGAACGCCGACAAATATTTTGCGATATTATGATGGAGGAGAAAATAATTCATTTGGAAATAACAACTGTTTGGGTAAATAAATTAAATTTTATAAATAAGGTATATTTATATGTATATGTGATATGTATTCTAAGTTAAAATATTTATGTACTTAATACCCTACCTCCTGCTTTTTACTATTTCTATACACAGTGGGTTGCCTGGAAGAGATCACTCTTTAGTGATAAGGTCGCCTTCTGTGCTGGTCTAGTTTTAAGTTTTTATTTTTAAGGTTTATTTGTATACCGGTACAATAAAGAGTTAAATAAATAAATAAATAATTAAATTATTATTTGAAAACTAGGAGCTCAATTCGGGAGTTTAGCCGATTGTTTCACTAAGACTATAATCCAACTGAGCATAAAATGTATTTATATTGAACTGTGTTTTCTTCGTTCTAACACATATTACTAAAAAGTCAGTTTTCTCTTTGGCGAAAAAAGGCAAGATAGGATAAACTCATCAAATAATTATTTTTGGCAACCACCTTCAAATCATCGGAACTAGACTTAATGCGAATGGAACCCCTGCAGCTTTCAAAATAGTAAAAAAAAACTCAAATTATCCTTAATTTAAGCGACTTGAGAGCCCCCCTTTTTTGATCATTACTTATCTACATACATCATTCGTAAACACATAATATACAAAATTCATCTGCTTCCATAGGCACCATGATATTTTTCAACATAATAGTCAGTTCACCACTAGTTTGAAGATCAGGGTCTGTATTATTTTGTGCTACTGTTTCTGTAATAAATAAATAAATAGTGCCTAATTACAGAAATTTAATCATACACCTTGTCAGTCGCATACGTGGACGAAACATTTATATATTCACGTTATATAAACATTCCCAAACATTTACATGTTATCAACACACTGCGTATCTATCTTCTACTATATAAAAATAAGTCGGGTTTTCCTTCCTGACGCTATAACTCCAGAACGCACGAACCGATTTCCATGGTTTTGCATTCGTTGGAAAGGTCTCGAGCTCCGTGAGGTTTATAGCAAAGAACATTCAGGAAAAATTTCAACAGAAAAGTGTGAAAATCATTTTTCACATACAGCCATCTGGTGGCGAAACGGAGTTCGCCGGGTTTGCTAGTAACGTATAAAAACAACTAAATAAGACTATTCTATTTTCTTGATAGCATTTTCATATCTCTTAATTACCTAAAGCAAGCTTGTTACGCCAGAATCGAAGGCAATGTAATAAATAACTAATCAGTTAAGAACAATGTTTATTTTCCCGAAGTTGCCTTCAATTTCCGCTGCGTAGTTTGCCAGCTCTCGTCCGATCTGTACCATAATATTTAACCAGAATACTGAATTATTATACAGAAATAATAACACAACAATATTTCTAAGTAATCTATCTAACGTAATTAATAACATTATTTTTTACTTCAACAGAAATTCGAATATTTTACATGTATTAAATTATGTTTCATTGGATTTCAGAAACCGTGCTAAAAATGATATAATCTATACGAATGTGAATTTGTGTGTTTGCATTTCTCGTCGCAACGAAGTAATTTTATCCTATGATAATTGTGTCTACAGATAGGAAACTACAATGACAGGATACTTTTTCCCATTGGATTGGCAAATATTTCTAATGGCAAAAGTAATTTTTTTCGGTGGGAGTTTCTTACTTTTCTCGGATTACGCGAGAAAACCGCAGGAGAAATCTCGTAACGCACTCTGAAACGCTTGAATGATATACTGAGATTAGTTAATTGTATTATACCAAAATCTCTTATTACTCGGATTCAATTATCATGAATACAAGTTTTATGATGGGATTTTTGCAAGGCAAATGGGCAGTCTTGTACACATACCAGCCCTATATTTAACACATATATAAGTGGACAATGTAAACAATAATATACATAATGCTAGATCATTTAAATAATAGCATAATACGAGTATACACGACGTCGCTAGCAGTTAGCAGAATTATAATTGAAATCTCGTCCCAAGTGGACAATTTAATTGCTGACGAAACTCTGAAAGCACTCAAAATTATAATAAAAATTTTCCCTTCGAAATAAACACTGAAATTCCCACCAGCATCGTATGATATAAACCTACGAAATTTTATCCGGATATTAAATTTTTAATACTTTCGAGCAAAGATCCCTTTGAATGTTTTATTCCTGAAGGTAATCCGGATTCAGAGGCTGCAGCAAAAATATATGTGGAAATAAAATTAGAATTTTAAAGCGTCACGTCATTGTCGTATCAACTAGGGTATGTCCGATGCGACTCGACTCCATCGGCCTGCAACACACGGTTACTGTCATTTTAATTAGGTCTTGTGTCCATCGGGTTGGGTACAGTCCTACGACGAACAGGGTCGTTCTATTTCAAATTTCGAGAATTTCTTCCTGAGCCAAGTCTTTTACAGAATAAATTATGCAATTATAACAAATGAATAGAAAAATTCTTTATCTCTCATAAGAGGCCCGAGTCCCTGTAGTGTGGGAATACTCGTTTATTATATGGGGTAATTATGATCCTGATAATAGTAATGTTAATAGCGAAATCAAAATTTTCGTTTGTGTAGAACATAAAAAAAAATTATCCTCCTTTTTATGCTATCGGGTAATTCTATTGTAATTTTGAAGAACATGGACAAAAACGGGAAATTGATTTTATTATTGTTTTTTTTTTTATTTCATTATCAAAAATTCATGACACATCCAAGATTTGATGTTAGCTGTATGTATCATCTCTTTTCGTCTCGTTGTCCATGTTCAAACAGACCAAACGTTCCGTCAACGTGTCCTAACACGTATAGTATAAAACCAAGTCGCTTCCTCTGTCTGTCCCTTATACTTAAATCTTCAAAAATATGCAACGAATTTTGATGAGGTTTTTTTTAATAGATAGATTGAATCAAGAGGAAGTAGTTTAATAGAAGTTATTATACAACTAATGACTTTTATTAAACTACTCCGAAATTAACGCGTGTGAAGCCACGAGCAAAAGCTAGTAATTTAGTATTTTATTGTGTTTGATTTTACGCGAGTATTATACGTTTAGAATTTATCTATTTCTCCACAGTTGGTTAAAATACTCTACATAGAAACTGCGGAGATATAGGTGGAAGTAGTTCACTAACAACGATTATTGTATGACCTACAAAACATGTAAAATTTTAGACTCCCCGTGACCACGCTCGCTGTAAAGTGTTCGAAACGTCGTCTTAATAATATAATGAATAAAATTAATTTCTGACTAGTAATATATAACTCCTTGACCGCCTCCTTGGTACAGTGGTTAGCGCGTGAGCTTAGAACCGAGGGGTACTGGGTTCGATTCCCGGTGGGGACGCAAAAAAAAAAGTCTCGGTCTGGCAGGACACAGAAGGCTGATCACCTACTTGTCCATAAAGAAAATCGATCAGTGAAACAGATGTACATCATCTGCCCCATACTCCACTAGGGGACACGGGACTTCACTTCAATATATAACTACTTGTTGTTGTTATAACAAGCTCTAAATGACATGTCACCACTCAAGCCTTGTCTAACCTGCAGTATGTAATTGCTTCAGAAACAGTTCGCTTCAGCTTAACGTCCATCGGAAGCTGTTTGCATCCGATTGAACACGTTATGTATCTGATAATACGTCAGCTGTTCACTGTGCTGTGAATTATTGATAGGCTTGCATGTTTGTTTGGAGATCATGGGATATACAAGATTAGATAATTAAGTCTAAAGTTAAAATATTCCTTTTTATAACCACTTAATTATACAAGATTTTGATATAATTTCACCCGATAAAACTTAATTTAATGTTTCTCTATAAACTAGACATGTTCAAAGAATAGAAAAAAATCAATCACGATGCTGGATTCGAACCCGCGTCAGTCGCCGAACCGTGGCGACATCTGACCTCTCAGCCACCCATGATCTCCAAGTAATAAAGAAAAGAATATAAGCCGCACAAAGCGGGGACCTTCGATTACTTCAACTGAAGTAACAGAGCATTTCCTCTAATTATAAAAAAAACTCGAACCAGCTCAAGTAAACCTTGCATTTTAAAAACTTTTCTCCCATTTTAATTACAAGGTATTATAACGAAAAATTCCAAGTTTCTCATAACACAAGAAACAAATATAAAACTGAAATATTTAACAAGTAATTTGAATTTTTTAAATAAGACTATAAGAGTACTGTTCTCCGGGCTTTTAATGCGAAGCTTAAGTGAACTTATGCGAGCTTCTCGTACACTTGTTCTTAAGCTATACACCAGCGCTTTTTTTATTTCCGGAAAAAACTTTAATTTAAAAGTATTTGGGGTATAAAGCAAGTGATACGCTTTCATATATTTTGTAATTACGTTGAACTGCGACTTTAAGAAAAACAAAAAGTTTTACAAATAACTATACAGGTTGAATTGGTAGTGGTAGGCGAAATCCGAAACTGTTAGGAATATCAAAAACGCTTAAGAGTCACGGTTTTGATGAAATCAGTAATCGTACTGCTTGATTATAAAAAAACACCCTTTATTATTACACAAATTAGTACAGTTGAATCTGTACAGGTGAGTCTGTCAGTAGGGAAGAATCATTTTATATAATAAATTTAAGGATTAATTAAATAAACATGTCCCAGAAAGTTTGAATATTGTCTTTCTATGGGTGAGATGCAATTCGCATCAGCAATAAACTCTATGGTCACCTAAATTACCAAGAGTGGTGAATAGAACTCACACTAATAGCGTGCCTTATTTTGAAAATATGAATCGCTTCAAGTTGCTGACTAATAATGATGTATGCGAGTGTTCAATGAACGTCAATGAGCAACCGTTGCCCCAAGAACATTGACTAGACGGACATACATAACTCGATCAACAGCATCAATTGCAATACAGTAATATTCTGCAAAAATTTATGCAGAATATTAGTGTGTTATCGGATAGCATTTGTCAGAGAATTGACCAGCAAGAATAATTTTTAAAATGCCACATAGATGTATGGGATATGCAGAGGTTACCCACATATAATCTTCCAAATGTTATGTAAGATATAACATATTATGTACGTATAACAATCGACATGTTTGGCTGTACGCCAGCTGAAGGTTTTATTGATTGCGCAGAGTCCACGAAGGGATATATTATGCATTAATATTCAGACCAAAGTGAATATTTTGTGTCGTTGACTCAAAATTAGAATATAAAATGGACATAAATTATATTTCTGTATGCACAATGTTTGAATTGAGAATAATCCGCGCGCCAAAATCGAAAATAATTGAATAATATCATAATAAAAACAGTTCTGCGAGTCGTTAATCCACACGTGTTTTCATGAAATGTAAACGTCTTAATAAATATTCCATTAAAATTCTTTTATATCTAAATAATCCAAGTCAAAAAATCTAAGTCCAATATGACAGAAGAAATAAATTTCTATTTCCAGTTTTCTATTATCAATTAATGCTTCACTATTTAAATATCACTGCAGACTGAAATTCCATTAATATCGCGATAAGAGCATCTGTCTAGATCACGATTCTAGGTCATTGCATAACACCTAAAGCAGCTAAAGATATATCGGTAGCTAATCTTATTTCTATCTGCGACTATTGATTTTGTCCCAATTGAAGTGGAATTACAGTTTGCGAAAATCTACTTCTAGTCGTAAATCGCAACCAATCGAACGTTGGGAATTATAGGTACCTACGGTTGATTGCCTGCAAACGTGACTTTAAAATCTTGTACTGAATGTATTTTTATCCGAATGTCATCTAATGAAATAGAATCGATGCTCAATGCCAAGGAGGCTAAATAGTCATTTGGACTAATACTTGAGAAATGTATACCATAAAGATTGGCAGCCATGAATTGTCCTTTGATCTAAGAAAGTCAGTGTCTATGTAATAATAAATTCGTATATTCCTCTTATCTTTCTATTTACTTTAGGGTTTTTACCTGGTCAGAGCGAATACAAAATATGAGAAGTTCCATTATTAATAATATGAATATATCACGTTTGAAACTCGTTTTAAAATCTTTACTTCTTCAATAATCGCGTAAAACTAAATCCATAATAAAATATAGTTTAAAAAAACTAAAAAACACGCTTTTCAAGCACATCAAACTAAAAACTATAAAATAATAATTTTTAATATAAGCTGAAAACAATAATGAACGAAAATACTAATATTGTTGTGAATAATTTTTAATATAAACTGAAAATAATAATGAATGAAAAATACTAGTATTGTTGTGAAAAAAGCGTGGAACGCTTTGTGCCATATTTTTCGTGTATTGAGCAATGGGATGATGTAGAGGATACGTAAGGAAATTGTTAAATCCTGGCGCTCCTGATCAGGATAATGGGATAAACTTACTATATTACTCTATTGGCACCAGTTCTTAATAAGTGTACAAAGTTTGAATGAAATCGGTTCGCGGGAAGTGGGAGAAAAACGGGTGTGAGTTACAAAAGCGTGTTAAAAATGGGAGAAAAGATTCAAATTATAATGTATAATGATGAAAATGTCGATGGGCATACAGAATTGAAATATACCTTCACTCAAAAAGCGAAGAAGGGACATTTATGTTCATAATTATTTCTTTAACCATTACACGATGTATTTATTATATATTTGTCTGATAATCCCTGAAGGTGTAAATAAAACTGCTAAACTTCTAAACCCTCAAAACGCTATTTGCTATGCGGAAATTCATATTTGAGATTTTGCTACGTGGTATCTTCCGCAAAGTAAATGGGTCATGTTAAGATTTTATACGGATCGCTGGTGATTTTTAAATTTTGCTCGAATATTAAAAAGTATGACGAAGTATTTGTTTATTTTCTATCATCCTTGTTAATGATGTTTTGTATGATGATGTTTTGTATGATGATGTTTTGGTCATAAATTATTGCTAGTCAATACTAAGTGATTAAAATGATTTTGATTAAAATGTTGAAGTGATTAAAAAATGTTGGTCTATTTATCAAAATCTTAGGTATAGGTTAAATACTTATTATAATTTAGCTTGTATTATTACGTCTTGATGAAACTCCTTTAACTTTATTACTTTAGATAAAATACAAACTATACCTGACAATGATGTTTCAATATTGATTGTTTTTATGTAATTAAATAAAAACTGAATTCGTGATTTTTATTTGAAAAACCTAAAAAATACAAATTTAAGGCACACTTTTAAGTCATACGTAAATTCAAGCCAAATTATTTAATTATTTACACATAAGATCAATTTCCACACACAGATACAGACGTATATCATTAGCAGGGCACGGTGCAACCTCCTCAGAACAACATATGATACACAGTCTCGATATTCGCTAAGGCACTATTGGCTCGATGCCCAGCCCTCTTGGCACTCCGCCGATCGCAAGGAGGCTGTATATACTACGAACTTTTCAGACTTTTAGTTCATAAGGAGACGTGTGATACATGGAATCTAGTGAGAAGATATTCCCGATATTTTCAGCCACATAAAAGATGAACTACTTTTTATGGGTATGTACTATATATACTCTTTTATTTTAAAATAAAAAATGCGTATGAGACATTAGCCCAGAGTTGTTTATATATATTAATTATAATTATTTATATATTATACAATTTTTCATAGAATGTTGGTTATGTATTAATTGTAAGATGCGAAATCAATTAGATTATAGGGACTATGAAAATGTGCCGAAAACTTTGAAGCACATGGCATGAGTTCAGAAAATCCGTACGTGATTAGCCAAACATTGAGGCAAATCATCCTATTTCTACGTATATTGCTGTATTTCATGGATCAATATAGTACTTATAGGCATTACGTGAATATTTTGTTACCTTTGCTCAGGATATGTTAAGGAGTTACATAACTATATTACTTTCTATACATACAAAGCTGAGGCTTTTTAGCTAACAAACAAAAGAAAAATGTAAAAGGATATTATTGTTTATATAAAGGATATAATATCAGAAGCAATAAGATCAGAATATCACTGTTAAATGATATGTTCTTAATATATTTATGAATGCCTCTGAATGCAATTCTTTAAAGAATCAAATAGATAGATAAAACACATCACTGCAATAGTACGTTTATGATAATACAGTATATTTACGTTTAATATTATCACTAACAATCCTAATAAATCAGCTTTTTCCTGACAACATATTTAAAATTGCATTTCCCCGTGTACACACATCGTAGTCGCAAACATATCGTAAAATAAAAGCAGTGGAATGAAGTGCAAACTCGGTTGTCTCAATAAAATAAATCGGAAAATGGTCGTGCATTCGACAACGTAAAACCAACAGTAGTCTACATTTATCTGTATCCGTAGACAGAATAATAAGCATCGCTCACGTGGATGCAGTGATAATAATCAGGGAATAATAATGCTACATTATCCAACAATGCAGTGAGATTTTAAGTATCACATTGTAGAACTACAGTCTTATATTTAGCATTTATGAGAATTCGATAGTAATCGCGACTTGGAAGCATAAAGCGATTGTTTATTAAATGTTCTGTTGTTGATAAAAGATAACTTTTAAATATGTTTTACTAGTGCATCGACCGAAGTCACCCCAGTAGTCAAAGGAAGAGATAGTCCACTGGGTGTTTTTATGGTGCTGTTTTTTAAGGTGTTTTTTATGTAATAGTTGCTTTTAGCTGGTGTTTCGCCTGATGGTAAGCGATCACCACCGCCCTGAACATTTTGCAGAGGTAGAACCACCGCATATGTTGTTCGCTTTTAAGGGGTAAAGGATAAAGAAAGAATTGACGACGAGATTAAAGCACTAGGAAGGGTGCGGAAATGGATACGGGCCTCCAATGTGTTATAAATAATGCTGATCGCTTCTGTTATTTAAACATCAAGAACTATCACGTAAATAAAACAAAAACTTACTATTTCAATTGAAATGTGCGTCTGTTCCTACCTTGTCACATTTAAACTAAAGTATAAGTTCATATAACTTGACTCCTTATATAAGTATAAGCTTATAAACTTATCTACCAGCAAGCAGACTTACAACAGCATTACTTGAAGTTAGCAACTTTGTATTCAACTGTTAGTTTATAGTGCTGTTAAGTTAATTTTACGATATCACAAATTCGGTTGGTAAATTATATCTCATTGACCAAATTGCTTCAGAGGACTGTTTGATTCCAGTCTTGGGTAGTATGAAAATGGTTTGATCATAATACCATCCATATTTATTTAAACAATATTCATTTTATATTATTTACTTACATCAACGTGAAATATATATAAATACATATAGTACGATGAGAACGGAAGCTAGAAACTGGCCCATTTTATCCAATTCTGTAGGGGATAGCATACACGTTCAGCATCAATACTAATTCATTGTGTCTACATTTATAATATGACAAAAGAAATTACCATGTTTCACCATAAAATGATATTATAAAATATACTTTTGCTGGTTGATTTATTACTGTTGAGGCGTATAAGAAAGATAAATAAAACCAACACCCTTTCGAATTAATAATATTAGTAAAGATAGTACGTCAATTGCGCAAACTTCCAAACTGAAAATAAAACCAGCGCTCATAAAATTCAATTTTAATAGCGTAAAAACACTATCATGTTTATCTGAACCCTTTATTATTGAATTTGCGCAAACCTCTATCGTTGGGGACGACAAAAACCCTTTAACAATATCACGTTTTTAAATATATGCCACATTCAAACGTTTCATGGGAACAAAGGGGCGTGGATATATCGTGTAGCACCTCATTAGTGTTCACACATTGCTCCTATATACTTGTGTATGTACATACTGTCTTTTGAAGTTTACCGACACGCTAGTGAATTAGGCTTGCTACACACATATCCAGATTTCAATATTATTATCGTACAAGCTTTTAGCGTAGCTCGTGTGTTCCCAGCGTTATTTTAATATTCTTTGTATCAATTAGCATGCCATACAAATGATTTATATTAAACGTCTTTATAATTTTTTATATAATTATTTGACATAGTATTATAAGCTACTCCAAAGTATCAAATTATTTATTATTAAACAATATTCGATGTATCATTCTATTCGGTATAGGCTTGTAGGTAGCCAGAATTATATATTCATAATACGATAATATCTTATAACGAATTTTAACTTGTTAAATAAACATTTTTAATTAACCTAGATTATCCTATAATACAGAGCCATAACTTTACAAAGACCTATATAATAAAATGTATCTCCTCACAACACAACTAACCTTCCTTCTCTCGTATATTATTTTGTTACACACAGATGTCATCCAATGAACCTAAATATATGTTGAGAAATTTTGAAAGAATAGACAAAAAATCAAACACGAGGCGGGGTTCGATTCCGGCTCTTTTTGCCATACCGTAGTAAGCATTTTTTTTCTATTCTTTCAAAAATTCTCACTTATAAAGCATTTCAATGCTATGAAACCAGAAATTAAAAATCAGATACATGTTTTCAAACATAATGGTCAGGAATAATAAAAATGGCGACTAGGGCACGTGTAGCGCGTTTCATTTTCGTGTATTCTCATACAAACAGATGCGACAAATGCCTCGGCAGAACATCTTTATAACTTCACTAACAATAATACTTTCCCGATGTCAACAGTAGTTAGAAATAAGTGAGGGATACTATCCGTTCAGTTATGTTATATAAAAGGAATTACAAGAACTACTCACTGGTTATTGTGCAGAAATTGTTTGCTTTTATGTTCCTTTCCGAGCGTCTTGGGAAAAGGAGATTAATCAATTTAACCTCATCGTTTAAAAACTAATTTTAATTATGATTTTAATTTTGTTAGGAATAACATATTCATATGGTTGTGTCATTAAAAGAGAAGCAAGATCTAATGATGGCATCCTCGATAGATTGATAAAAAGCTTTAGAAAAACGATAGTACTTCGGGGCGACTACTACATTTGTTATTTTTTAATTAAGTATTTTAAATCACTAGAATTGAATCGATCAGAATGATGGCGCTGAACCACTAACGAGTAAACTCCTTAGATATGCACTTTAATAAAGCGTTAGATTTAAAAGGTATATAGTAAATGACAATAGGGTTTTGTTTTTCGCATGGAAACATCATTATTTTAATGAAACTGCATTTGTATAGCAATCGCATTTTAAATGTCATACAAGACTACGTTTAACAAAATAAAAACATCCACTTGTTTCCATACTAACTTAAAATAAAAATAAAAAACATACGAAGCAATTTAAACAAGCCTCAAATACAAAATTGCTGCACCATTAACGCACAACGCAATACATAAAACCTTACGTGGTTACAATTCAGCAAATAATACATTACGCGGTTTCGCCCCGGCCTGCATGCCCTACTTCCTCGAGTCAATAATAACGGATCGATGGATATGGCGCGATGCCAAAGTGTCGAAGTGCTGTCGCTTAAGTTGTGGCTATTGATTTATTTAAAAGACCATCGATGCAAATGTGATAAGATGAAGATTGTGGTATAAACACAAGTTTAGATTTATTTAAAGCTAAGGTCCTAAGCTTTCTAAGTTTTGTGAATAGCGTATGTCAATGTAGATTTATGTATGTTGCAGGTTGAATATAGATATACAAACTATTTGGTTTAAAATACTTAAAAACCATAAAACTATTCACACACTAGCATGCATTTGTCACACACACACACACACACACACACACACACACACACACACACACACATATAGTTTACGGTTACACACGAGTTTCGACCAGTGATCGGCCGCCAATGAAGATTTTATTACAATAATATAAGCCAATAGTACTTATGATCGTTCAATAGTTACACCAAACATTTTTACCACAGGCACAGATAATATAACACTACACAAGTGCTCTTTTGGACCATAAGAGTATTAATTATGGCTTTAAATTACAATACCGCGATTTTCTTCCCAAACCTAAATAATTCGTACATCAGCTAAGCCAAGTCATTAACATGGGCAAATTATAGCCGGATTATAGCGAGAATAGCCGCCACCAGCCCCGCGTCATGTAAATTGCTGAATTCAACTGCAATTATGGTAATGAGACTTTCGTGGACATGTCTGGACAATTTGTGTTCATTTTACACTAAACCGGATACAATTTCGGCTTATTCGTGGGCTTATATGGTTTGTAGAGAGTTTGTGGCGTCAAACAGAGGCGTTTTATTATATGTGAGAAACGAGCACGCTTCAGCACGAATAGGGCCAGCTCGCACGGGGGACGTACCACCACCTGTTTCCTTTTCCTCACCCTTCTCAGTCCATTCCTTCTTTACAGTCGACAGTCCCTTGCCTTTTCCCTCATCTCCTAAAAAGTGGGTGGCGAATTCGCATAGGCACTGCCTCTGCAATGTTTATGGGCGGGAGTGATCGCTTACAATCTGGTGAATCACCAGCTCAGTTGAACGATCATTACCAGAAAATAACCTATAAAATACGTCATAATGTCAACAAGGAAAGCGTTATTGCTATTGGGGAGGTGATTGCTCTAACATCTAAAGGTCCACCTTTTCCTTTTTTGCTCTGGACATAAAAAATGTAATTTTAATGACATTTTGTAATTGCAGGACAAAAAAAAATATTTGTTTATTTTATCAGACACGATAAACTATGTTCTGTCTTAACTATATCAAACATCATGAGGACATTCTAATGTAATATAATCGTTAAGTTTTTAAATTTTCATAATCCGTTAGCCAAACATCAATAAACAGGAAAAAGTGAAGATAGCGGCGTTTTTTCGTCATCACCAGTGACAAAACACGGAGTTAGGATTTTTGTAAGGTTATAATTGCTCTTTTAGCTAAAGATTTTTTGTCATCAAAATACGATTCTTTCAAATATTTAGCGACGCATACTTTCGAATATGAATATTATAGTAATATATTTTATGGGATTTAAACCGATTCGTTATTACATATTTTCTGTTATCTGTATGCTGTATGACATACGACAAATAAAAACAAATGAATCAATTAGAGAATGTCTAATTAATAAGTTGAATGTAAATTAATAAACAATAAATATTTACGCAAATCAAATTAATTTCTTATACATACACACATAATATTATCGTTCAATTACATAACCTAACTCGACGATAATTTCAATTCATAATCAATTCGCACAATCCCTTGTTTACAATCGAGTTATTGAGTACTCCATCAATACTCGACTCGATTCCGATTATATTTATCGGAATAATTATGAAAACGGATTATAATCAACGCCAATGTAAATAAAGCTGAATTGCTGAAATATATGTAGACTTTCGAATTACTCTATTATAGATAGATTACATTTTATTGAAATTGATTCGTCCAGGAAAGATTTAATAAATACAAATAAAAATAAAAAGATACGACTAACCACACGAAACGATATGAAAATACAGGACTAATAATGTAATAAGTGATATCCTATTAATTAATTAACCTCAGGCATTCATTTCATTTTACTAGATATATGATTAAACGATCTGTGACATGGTCAGTGTAGGTATGTAATAATAGCGACAAGAGGCGTGAGGTAGAACTAATTAGGAATATTTGTTAGATAAGTTTACAATCTTATTTATTTAGCTCACAGATGTTATTAATCTGTGTAGATGGAGGAATCTGTTGTCTGATATTTTGTAATTTAAATATTGCATTATCTGTGGTTATTCGTTCTTTGTGAAAATCTCGAACCATATACGAAAATCCTGTATAACGGACATTGTTTCCTATAATATAGTCATATTATATATTATTATGATAAATATACGAATTTTAAATGAGTTTCTACAACAAAAGCTCTGCTTGATATTGTAAAACATATGGGAATATTTGTAGCAATAACAGATAACATAAGTGCATACAGCCTTTTGTACAAGCGCTGTTAGTTCGACAGTAACGCACCTCGTTATAGGCAACACACAACTACAATTGTTTCTGTGTCAATGATTCTACATTCTTTGTAGAATGGATTCTCATTTATTATATACAAATAACGTGACAAAATAACTGTATCGTGAAGTGGATGATATACTTTCAATGTTATAAAACTAAAATTTTAAATTTGGATGATATTGATTTGATATTTGATTTTCAATATGATTTGATTATTGACAATGTTACGATACGTCCACATTTGGCATAAAACGATGTGTATGAGATTATTTTATTTGCTACAATAATAACTGTTTTAACAAATAACTAAATCGCCTTCAAATGGTTAGAACTGGACCAAATTGATCAGCAAAATCGGTTCTCATTAGAGCAACCGATTCATCGTATTAGATTAATAAAACAATCATTAATTGTTTATTCAAAACTTTTCGGTTTTTAATACTAAACTTTTATAATAACCTTCATTGGGATGTCCTTTTTTGGGATTACCACCGATTTAAAAATCAAATCTACAAAATAAAGCTATAGTAATATCTCATCGCTATAATAAAAATAGTAGGCTTCGCCTGTGGTACATATATAGCCTTCCTCAATAAATGGGCTATCTAACATTGAAATAATTTTTCAAATTGGACAAGTAGTTCCTGAAATTAGTACGTTAAAGCAATCAAACTCTTCAGCTTTATAATATTAATATAGGATATATGTTATAAGATATTCGATCAAAACGATTTAAGCTTCCTAATTCTCATACGACAATACCCTTTATTCTAAAAGCATTCATATATTACCTGCCGGAAATTTCGGCCAGATCTCTACCCAAAGGTTAACAAAGGAGCCTTTACGAATACATTTGCATACAGACAGAATGTCATGCAAGTGGGAGCTGGCGCGGCGAGCCTGTGGGAGACGTTACTTTTTCGTTATAATTGTCCTATTGTTGAATGTGTTATATTTTGAAATGAAAAATGCAATTCGCTTTGTCGAAAAAGTATAATCTTTCACTTTACTTGCACAAGTTTTAGCCGCTGAAAAATAAAGGTACACTAAAACGAAGCATTTGGAGTTTATTTTGTGTTTGATAATAATATGATGCAGAATAGCGAACTTTGCAGATGTTTAGAGTTTTTCCCTTAATTTTGTTTGATATCTAGTCATGTGAATGTATACGTTGATATACTTATGGGCGTACATTTTAAGAAAATGTCAATTAATATATAGAACATTCAGGCGAATTGGGTCATGTTTTATTTTAACGAAAATCGATTATTTTGCGTTATATTCAAAAATAAATTGTTACAGCCAGTTGTGCATAATCGTCAAATATTTTAGGCGCTACGGTCCACCGAGCATTCTATCACGTATACGATTCAGTGTTATTCAAAGAAAAAAAATACTGCGATCATTGTTTACGAATATTTCAAACATACAAAGCTAGAAACTTTACCTCTTTATGTATTATTATTATTTATAATATTTCTCATCTACATTTATATTATAAAGAGAAAGCTTGTATGTAAACTATTGTACTGATTTCCGAAATTCTTTCATTAGAAAGTCGCAACTTCACTGAGTATCAAGGGGTGTATATGTACCACGGGAGAAGCCGGGGAGAACAGCTAGTAAGTAATAAATATAGATCAAGTTCATCACTCAAACATGGTAATTCGGCGAGTCTTCAGGGATATAAATCTAGTACATTACGAAACATTCCAATACAGTAGTGATCTCTAATTAGGGATTAGGACTGACAGCGGTCGGTGGAATCTTTGATTAACCTAAAATTGCTTTAAGGACAAGAACATACATATTATTCGCATCATACACATTATTGGGTTATTGGAATGAATGAATTTAGAAATTAAAGACTTTTAACGGATTTTAAACGCGATTTGTTCTCCGAAAACGGTTCAGTGTCCGCTGACCAAGCTGGCTATAAATGAAAATATTCAAAACGTCGGAATAAATAATATATATTGAATAAATGCGTTACAAATCTTCAATTTCTAAATTTACAATATTTACATAAAAACACATATAAGAAAACACAGGGGAGAGTGTGTTGCCTTCATATATGTATTGATTGGATACAGCTACATAAATAAGCTTATGGATAAGCAAATGATGTGGTACGTGGGAGTACGATTTCGGAAGTTATCTTTAATGTTATAACAGCTACGCCTGCTCGAATAATAGCATATACAAAATAATGTTTAAATTATTGAAAGAATGTAGTTTGCAAACATAAGTAGTGATTTCAGATTCTTAAAGTCCCGTTGACATAACCCAGAGAATATTTTGATACACTAGAATAAAAAAGAAATATCTTATATATAAAATTCTCGTGTCACAATGTTAGTCCCTATACTCCTCCGAAACGGCTTGACCGATTCCTCTGAAATTTGGTAAGCATATTGGGTAGGTCTGAGAATCGGCTAACATCTATTTTTCATGCCACTAAACGATAAGAGTAAGGCAGAACAGCGTTTGCCGGGTGCAGCTAGTAGCAATATATATTTATGTTCATTATTCTGAGCTAAAATTCAGATATATTTTATCTGATTAGACTGAGATAGTTTAGTTTCTTCTACCACATGGATCTGTTTAAATTTCGTTCTACTAAATTTCATTAAGTATAGTAGTGTTATAGTATTTATTTTGTTCCGACAGTTTGGTTTTTTGTTAAAAATAATTATCTATCGAACAAACCCCATCAAAGTAAGCGCTTTAATAATATTCCAATAATGGAGTGGCTTTTAGCGGATTTGTTTACTTACGATTGATAAGATTTAAGTCGAGCCTAATTGATTAGAAAATATAATCGAAGGCGTGTCTGCCGACTTGCTCGGCGTAGCAGCGGCGTAGCGGGACCACTTACTGAATTAAACAATTTAGCCTCCCTTCTTTGTCTTGATAAAATAAGCATATTATAAAACAATGTATATTTTAATTGAATTATAATATAGCATTGTGGCTGGAATACGTATACTGTCGAATAATATTTAATCTTTTACTATTTGTTATGCAGGTTTTCGAAACATTTCATAAATACATTTTTTGTAATCAATAAACCGAAGTGCCCTAAAGGTTCTCAGTTATTTACTTTTATTTTGTTACTTAATATTTCTGTGAGTTCTACACCAATTGGTGTGAGAAAACAAAAGGATTGTGATAGGAAATGGTTGACATTTGGTCCCATTTTAGAATCCCGACTGGCACCTGCCTCCGGAACGTCAGTGACTTTTTTAGAATCGAATTATTTATACCTGGGATACAGATATGTTTGCGTAATCAGCAACCAATATAGTTATATATACTAATCTAAAAACTAAGTATCGAATAATTTAAATATTAAAAAAAATTGGTACAAGTACAATTCAACTGTGGGAGTCGAGCACACTTCGGCACGAATTGCCAGCTCGCACCGAGGAAGTACCACACCCCCACAGAAAACCGGCGTGAAATAATAGCCGGAGGCCCATATCCTTTTCCTTACCCTTCCCATTCCTTTCCTTTATTCTTCTAATTAATCTTTTCCTAATACCTTCCAAATTAAAGTCGGCAATCCATTTGTAGAGGCGAAAGGTCTACAATTGACCTGACGCCTCTCTAAATGTTCATGGGCGGTGGTAGCGCTTACCATCAGGCGACCACCAGCTCCATTGCCGACTATGACTTAAAAAAAAATCCTTTCTTATCGGATGACTGTGATGACATTATATAAGGGTATTAAATTATTGATTCCATCTATACCACTCCAATCAACATACAAGTAAGTAACCACTATATAAGTGAATTATTCCCGAACGTTCGGATAGCAGTTTTTACAAGCACACACATAACAAATGCTCGATCCCGGCCATCCGTCAGGCACAAAGCAATCACCGATAGCAATCGACCAATGAGTGACAAGCAATTAGTCTGAGCACATTACGTCATCAATACCACTGATTTATTTGAATTTCACAATTGTCGAATTTTGAATTTTACTTATATTTCTTACTTGAGGTAACTTAGGTATACTGGCAGTTTATTAAATCAATCAAAACGAGTGATATTGAACTAGTAATTTAATGCGGGTTGTATCATTAGATAACCCCTATTAATAGAACGAAAGTAACTTTGTATGTTACTTTTTTGACCCTAAACCGCTGAACCGTGTTTGTTAAAAATTTTAACATAAATAGATCATTATCAAGAACGCTTAATGCTAGTGATATATACGATGAAATTTGCTGTTTGACGATCATGCTGTTCCCATTAAATGCAAGTAAAGACGCGGGTGTTCAATTCCATTAGCAAACAAAATGAGTAGTTATTTTAGTTATACAAACATTATTATATCCTAAAAAAATAAAAAGTCAATCTCAAATAAATATTTACTTGTACTTGAGCTTCCTTATACAATATTTCCATCAATCAAGCACAGGCGCCTTCCAAGTCGAAACAAAACAAAATATAATATAACAAAACACCTCCCAGTTATCCCAGACTAAACTCACAAGTAACTCAATATAAGAGAGTTGCCACAAGAAAAATGATTTTCGGAATTGCCACAAAGTATCCGAGACGTATAAAATCGTTTTTATCAACGTCCGGAGCGTTTAATTACGGGCCCGCCCACATATACGCCGGCGACAGAAATGGGTCAAGTTTTTACTTTGAAAAAACGTCCCAAATTTAGCGATGTACCCTTTTTCTTATTTATATATTTCCCTTTTTATCTTTTAAGGGTTTGCAGCGCATTTGAAAGACCTTTTAAGCTTATGATGTTATATTCATACATTAATTAATATTAACTCTTTAATAAATATATTTTTAAAACTATTCTTAAAATATTAGTCCGTAGTAGTTAGTTAGCAGTTAGTAGTATTTTTAAAGTAAATGATTAGCCCGATTATTTTTTAGGACAACATTTTAGATCTGCTATTTGACAGGTTACTGTGATTAGTTATAAAAACAAATGTAAAGTGACTTTCTAACGCAGTTCGTAAAAAAAATTCCAGACTCCTTTCATTCCATTCCAGATTCATTCCAAATATCCTAATTTTTTTTAATATTAAAAACATATTTACTGCCGGTCCTCACATGCTATATTAGTCAGAAATTTAGGTCTCCTAGTACAACTATGTTCTGTTAAATTACTGGTTCAAGCCATTTGTGTAATCACCTTGTGTGTCTTAGCACAAACTTGGGGCTATTCGAGCCCAATATTCCTCGACCGTAACGGCCACAAATACCCTTGTATTCTGCAATGCGTGTAGCGCCTATGTGCCTTTGTGAAAGAAATTTATTTAGCCATTAATCTGGTTTAACAAGTATAATACAATGGCCAGGCAAGTGTCGTTGCATTTAAGGCATATCGTATTTTTGTACTTCATTCATTATCCGTCTTGATGTTTATGTAGTTATTGTTTTAAATACTAAACAAATTGCAACACCAACCGGACCAATCCATCGTTCAAAAATATTTTATAGTTAGCTGAGTTAATCATAAAATATAATTATATTCTAATTGCAAACGAACTATAAAAAAATTTTGAAACGTCATATCAGTATCACACAGTACATTAAATTTCCCTCAAAGTATTTCGTAGTTAGAGTACACAATTATTAATAGTACACATTTCCTGACTTACGTTATAGTCCCGTGTGCTCTGGAGAGAGCTTATTGCCATAATCCGGGACTTATTCCAAATTCTGAATTGGGAAATTTCTAGACCAGACCCACTAAATATTCACATCTAACTAAACACTCTGGTCATACCAATGAAGTAACGGGAAATTTCAGTTATACAGAAATAAATAAATTGATGTTCCTAGTATATATATATATCAGCTTTTTATTTAATTTATATAAGAAGATAGAGATATAACTACCTTTTTAACTTATGTAAAACAATTGAAACAAATAATGTTATTGTCTGTGTATCTAATCAAAGAAACTGAATTTGTTACTATCATATACCGATTGCAAACAACTATGATATTATTATGTTATCTGTGCCTCAACTTATAACTGGTAACTTGGTCTAACTTTATTTTTAGAGACGATCCCGAAAATGACACAGGTTCTTTTGTTTTGTTCCTTAATAATTTTTTTGTGTTTGTTAGAAAAAAGATGTTATTTGATCCCATACTTAGAAACTACAGTGGTACGTCCCTCCCCCATTTCAGCCGTCTTTTTAAGAAAATAATTACGGAAATGTAATGAGCATTGCCCGGTGAAATGCAATGTCATACAATCTATTATAATATACTTTAACCTCATTATCAGAATTGTTAGTAAAAAAATTACGGTATCCGAATTGTTTTTGTATTTTACAGCGTTGTGTCTAGAAGATTATAAATGAAATGAACGCTACCAAATTGACGTATTAAACAAAGTATATACATTGAAAACATTTTTAACCAATTTTGTGGACCATACAAAATAAGAACCAGCGATTCTTATAGGATGTCACTAAAGCGCACTCTCACTAAAGTCTAAGTATGCTTCTAGGAGCCTTTTACTACAATGTTTATACGTAAAAAAACTACTCGAGGGACTAAAACCGAAACTTTATGGTGGCCTTCCATTAGCTCGTGCAGCAATAACGACTCGATGTTAAGCCACAATGGTGGCGCAATGTATTCGTTCATTAGCTAGAATTACGCTTAGGGAGGACTGCTAAATCATGATGTTCATTTCTATTGCATTTAACCGTATCACTTTCATCTTCATGAGCATGAAATAGAAATAAAAATAATATTTCATGTATAGAAATGAATAGGATACAATATTCGAAGTTTGTTTCATTAAAAATACGATAATTCACATAATACAGCATGAAGATGAATAAAGATAAATAAGTGGAAAAATGTCAGATGTCCCGTTGAAAAGGAAATACTTTACTTACTCAAAACATTGGAGCGGCTATGTGATAGACACATAAGGGATACAGCCCTCAGGCATATTCCACTGCACCGTAA
>NC_052130.1:102457-123820 GCF_012273895.1 Zerene cesonia | reverse complement strand
CTACCCCCCTCCTTTTCTTTCACGCAAAATAGGCGCTTGACGTCGAGTTGCGGAAAACGAGCCCGTATTATTATTATTGAAAAGGAAATGTATTGTTCATACAACACTCACAATTAAAACGCTATTTCGCGATTTACAACGTTCATAACGTTGAGAATAATATTCACAATTATATCATTCATACTTGGTAGACAAACGTCACTGTTATCAAAAATCAGCCCACAATCAAACTCATAAAAGCCAAAAGTAAGCTCATAAATATATAACATATAATATATTTTGTGTCAATTTTAATAAAAACGCATTTGGCCCAATACTTAAACCGAGAAAGAGCGACGAAAAATTATATAACTCGGGATAAAGAACTTTTATCACCAAAATCTATCTATTTTTTTAAATCTTTACCGAGGCTCCAACACATAGTTCTACACACATGCTTACCTTTCTACAAAAATGGGACATTAATTTCAATAAAAGCTCATCATGGCGGCCATCTGTTTATTATATTGTACCCTATACAACGTTTTGTGTTTAGTTAAGAGCATCTGTAACATTACGTAGTCTAATTACCGCGAACTCGTTGGGCCCACTAAACCCTTTTTCGCTATTTACCAACGTTGCGGTACTGCGAGCCGGAAGCGCGGAATTATAATTATTCCAATGTTCCATCTTTTCCGAGAGGCCTTGACCCATTTCCACGCCTCCGCATTGTCTCATGGCGATTATGCGATATACAAATGCCGAGATTTAGACATGAGAAACTTTTTGCGGCTATAGAAATGGAAACACGTGCAAGACTTAAGTAAATAAAGCTATAAAACACGATTTAATAACAGAATCAACTAAATTGTCTTAATTACTCCTAGAACATACGTAAGGAAATTATTTAATTCTGGCAATCAGAATAATAAGATCTCATGAAATTGTTTTTTTGACTAAATTGATTATAATGACTATAATGATTGATTAAATTAAAAATTTAATTAAAAATTTGTCAATTTTTTTATTACACGTACATCCACCTTCTATTCTGAGTTCTAGAAGTGACGTCAATGATAGATACTGTATTTGTTTAAAGATTAAATTAAATGATCATCCTTTTTTTAAGATTCAAGTATATATATATATATGTTTTGTTCTCTCATGCAAAACAAAACAATTGAAAACTTTCCATGGAAACTGCGAAATTTTATATTCTTCGAATTCTCTTCCATTTAACCTAAAATTTCTCATTCAAAATTTCTCACTGAAAACTTTTCGTATTTCTTAAAACGAAAACAAGACGAATTAAAAATGTTGTTCAAAAACAAAGTTATCTGATGCTGAGATATGGATGTCATTCGCAGATTGTTTCGCACAGAGGGATGCGACAAATTGGAGGGAATTCTGCAAGATATAATGTACACAGATAAAAAAGAAACTTCGAAACTCGATATAAATGCTGATATAAAACACAAAATAAGTCGAGCATTAGAAAAATTATACATTAATCGTAATTTACTATCTACTATCTTTACGCTCGCGGTTTCTCCCGTGGTTTACAAGGAAAACTCACATTTCCCTAGGACTTTCGGGATAAAACCTATCCTATGTCATGTATACATCTACAACGGTCCAGTGGTTAAGACGTGAAGAAGCAACACACAGACAGAGTTATTTTAGCACGAATTGCAATATCTACTCTTGGTATATATAAGAACATACAAAAATATAAATTTTTCATTACTTTGCCCACAAAGATATTTTTCTAAATATTTTTCAATAGTCCTCCGCTTACATAAGTCGTATCATAAAATCGTAAGTAAAGCTCCCTTACCCTTTCTGAAATGGACTTTTCTTGACCTCGAATACACTAATTGCTAACTAACAAAAAGTGATCAATTAGCTCCTTAATAATATAAGCTCTTAACCATACAAGCTATGAACTTTTCACCTTTTGTTCAGTCAAATAATATATAATGCTATTTCCAGACCGGCCCACTTTCAACATAAAGGACCTATCTCTTTGAAGTTGGAACAATATTGAATGAGACCGTCCTAAATTTAGTACAGAATGATTCTTATTAACCGATAAGGTTACTGTTATTGATATTTATTCATTAATTTTATGCCATCGAGTGTACTTTTATAAATAATAATTAAAAAGGAGACAGTTTTATACAAAATGTATAAAACTGTCTCCTTTGCACTAATTATTATTATTGCGAATATGGACCCTACTTTAATATCGAATATGGTATGGAATTTTTATACAACCATACCACAAAAGCGCACAACTACTATTATTAAAGCTTGCATAAACTTATCTAAAAAACCTGTAATGTAAACCTTAATAAGAACAATTAAAACTATGTTAAAAACAACATTATAAATATGAACTCTCGGTGTCCCTTTCAAAACTGAATATTATAAAACTCAGTTACCATAGCGCTCCTCTTTTGTGGCAAAAACGTAATAATTAAAACAGCGTTTCAAATAAAGCGCTTTACATAATGTTATCGCTGTAGAGAAGCGCTCGAGCGATTGAAGGTTCAGCCAGCCATTAGTAAACGTCGAGCGATCTTATCTTGTTTGCTGTCTGTACCTTAGAACTGGAGTGGCCTAAGTCAAGGATTCAGATATACGCTACAAAACATTGTTCCTACCGTATACAAATTTATATCCTTATATGTAGAGAAATGTAAATTGTACTGCCTTTGATTGTACCGTGCTGTCAGACGTTATCTGCTACCGTCAGCAAATACATTACGAAAGGGATTTTTAATCTACATAAGAATTATTCTTTTTCATTTGATATGAGATAAATTTTGTTTATCTTCCGAAGGACATAATTACGTTGACATGTTTCCTAAACTTTTTATACACGATTCAGGTGTATAATTCAAAATTATTTCATGCACGTGTCGTTCTCCAAATCAAACGAAACATAGCGTTAACGGCAACCCTAATTATTTTATACTAACGAATTTACTCTAAATTTACTTTATGTAACATGCACTAAATAATAGCTGCTTATGACATATGTTTTTTTAATGTGAGAGTGCACAGCCAAGCCGGTTGTTAGCCTGCTGGTAAGCGATCACCACCGCCCATTAGCATTTCTAGAGGTTTTGCTTCTGAAAATGCGTTGCCCATTTTAAGAGATAAAGGTCATAAACTTGGTGAGGAAAAGGAAACGGATCTCATATTAGCAAATACAAACAGACGGACACTAATATTAACCTATATAATTCCCATATATTATTAGGTAAGAAAAAAGCCTTCGATTCATAAAGTTCTTAATAATATATATTGAATCGTACCATATATTTATACTAAATATGTATACATATACAAGTAATAAATAAAGACAACAATGAGTATTACGTCGCGTAATACAAGCTATTTATTATCAAACAGGGAATTTATTGTCGCAATTAAACGTTTTGTAGCAAATGTTTGAGATCAATAGATCCATTACCGCATATAAATACTGGATCCTGGTAACAAAGGGGTGCAGTGGATAGAAATTATGTGTTTGAAGCAAATGTGAAAATGTATTTTGGATTGAAACACTGTTATTAAAATAGCATTTAATTGAATTATTTAGTAAATGAAGAGTGAGATAGACAGAATTTTTGCTTTAAAATATATTAAAATAAGTGAAATAGTCTTTCATTATTGTCACAATCACCGAAAAGAAAGGTTTATTTTGATCAAAAATATAATGTCCTCAGGCCTGAATATTCTGTACCAAGGGAACTATGAAACAGAACTTTTACTCATTCTAAAAACTGACAGTTGCTAAGAAATTGCGCGTGATCTTGTGCATAGCGCATCGTCGGATCTGATCTGAAGTCTCACACATTTAAACACATTTAAACCACACTTCAAAAGTAAGGTCTTACTTACTATTACAAAATGTATACTTATAAAAACTTGTTTATGAAATTAAAAAGCTAATTTATAAACATGTTTACGTTCTTGGTTATATAAGAATGAAGAATATAAGGTCGATACGCCATTTCTTCGAAAGCTGAGTTATTTCTTACCTTAAATTACAGCTGAAGACTAACCACCGCTTGTCTGCAACAAACACACAAGCATTCACATTAATTATTTAAAACTTAAGAATGGCATTTTAACATACTGTTACAGCTATTTCGATTAATCAATATACATGAGTATGTAATTCTTTTATACAATAATGTTCACCGTCTCTCCCGAGGGAGATATCACTAAAGATTAAAATATAATTAAATTACAAAAATTACCTGTCAAACACTAAAACAACATGTCAATTGATTGAAAACATTCGGAGTTATGAATCAGTTATCATTCCGTCAAATGAAACTCCTTCGTTATTTCGAACAGCTTTTAAAATTGTTATTAAAAACGCATAAAAATACGGTTTGCAAAAATATATTATTAAAGAAGACCAAATTATTATGAAATACAAAACATTAAACAATTATTATTTACTTGTGGTGTTTATGTGTGTGACGTGTACATATGTTGAATAAATTTCGCTTCTATTCGATTAACAAGTAAGCAAATATGAATAACATTATGTAAAATGTTTTGAAATGCCCAAATATACGGAAAGCCGCAACGTTCAAGTGTCATAATCAATGAAAATTTGATACAGAGAATTTGTATACATAATTAACGTTAAAATAGCGACAGCCTAATTTAATTCAACAAATTCCCTTCAAATGAAAGTACTCAGAGAGCGCTCGCGTAAAAGTGTTGTCATTTCAAATTAATCCGTAGCTTAATGCTAAAAGCTCAATATTTAAATATACGAGGATTATGGCGACCTCGACGACCATTGTCTGAATTCAATTAATTATACTTTTTATAATGGAACGTGGCCTTAATTATTGTCTATCAAAGCCTAGTACTACTTTTTATTTTTATCGCTATTTCTGAGTGGCCTATATCTTAACCATTTTTATTATTGTTCAATTATTTTGTTATTAAGTTTTATAAATGTCCATTTATTTTTCAATAGTGATTTGATATTTTAAAACACACATTTTTTGTTTATTACGATAGCATTCTAGCACGCGACTTCGCCCGTGTAGTCAATGAGAAATTCCCGTACGAATGAGAGGTTTCACCACGTGGTTTCACAGCAGTAAAAAGTAGTCTATGCCAATCTAGCCTTCCAACTATCTTCAATTACAATGATCATGTCATTAAACATCAATGCAGTAAGCATTAGGAATGACAAACAAACACACTTTCCCATTTAAAATATAATATGATAGAATTTTACCTTGAATGGTACCTACAATTAGTGTTTAGTACATTTTAAATTAATATCTAGATCATGTATAATAAAAAGTGACCATCTTATAAATCTAGGTTATTCTAAAAATGATGACTGTAAAAATGACTGTCTAAAAATGCGTTAGATTTAAAAATATATTTTATTTTGTAACACAAATACTCCCGCGTAGCCGCGTTCACCAACAAATGATTGCAGAAGTCTAGATACGCCTAGAAGATATAAATGAAAAATTGCTCAAAATTATAAAGTTTCATCATTAAGATAAAATCGAGCAAAGAGACGGCACAGCGTGTCTAAGATAAAGTGGCCTATATTAAATCCGACCTCATTACGCCAGATCTCTAACCGAGTTCCGACTCAACCACACTTTAAATTCATTTGGGATTCATTTCTGACTCAAATAATTTCCTATTTTTGTACGATTGACGATTTAATTCGCTCGCAATTTTGTACAACTTGAAATTTCGGAATCCGGAAAGAAGAGTTATATTGTCAGCATGTAAATGTTGCCATAATACTGTCAAATTAACCAATAAATTAATGTATTGTTTTCTTGTGTATGCTTATTAACCTTAATTGAGGATTGCTAACTATTTCCTTATCAAATATTGATTATCTGCATTCAAGATACCACACAATGAGCGCTTAATTTAGGAACACGCTATGTGCGCACTGATTGAACAAACACGTTTGGGAATTCATACTTTATTAATAAGCAATTAAGGTATTCTATTCAGTGCTTTCTAGAATAAATATCCTTCCACAAACAATACACAAAAACGAACAATCCGATACATAATTCTCAATGTTTTTAAACTACGGATATTCCATTCCGTTCTGCAAGTTCCAACGTAGATATTTGCGCTCCGATATCGCTTCGACGGAATACTACATACAATTGCTGGCTTGTTTAAATTCCGTGCACGCTTCCAATCGTTACGGGGGTATCACCCCGTGTACGGTCAGCAACGTTGTCAGTTGTGTTGTCAGGACTTTCGTTAGTACTTTGTAGTTAATGTAATTGTAGTTGGCGGTTGGCGGTTGGCGCTTACTTTGATATCTTCGGGCTTTAAATGCTGACTGTACTAACTTGTATTACGAATCCTTATTCTTTTCCCTAGCTATATTTATTCTAAAAAAGCAGTGGTGGCTCAGTGGTGAGAACCTCGGACTTCAAAATCGATAAGTCGGGGTTCGAGACCGGGCGAGCGTGCAGGAAATAAATTGATTTTTCAATTTATCTGCGCATGTGGATAACATCACCACTGCTTAAACGGTGAAGGAAAACATCGTGAGGAAACCGGCATGTCCAAGAATTAAAAGTTCGACGACATGTGACATCTGCCAACCCGCACTTGGCCAGCGTGGTGGATTATGGCCTGAACCCTCATAGGAGGCCTGTGTCCCAGCAGTGGGAACGTGTATGGGCTGATGATGATGATGATGATGATGATATTTATTCTAAAAAACTTTATATAGAATAGTTTAATATAAATATAATGTCAATATCTAAAAGAATTAGAAGTAAAGTTTTATATACCGCGCACTAGGTCCTACTACACCCAGGGTAAACTTTGAATTATCTAATATAGGTTATAAATAAATGTTAATTAAAGAAATAAATGTTAATTAAGAAAAATTAAAAACAGTTACGTGAAAATTTTTACAGTTTAAATTATATCCACAATACTGTTTCTAGATGGATCTAGAGATTACTTATTTAGGTTCCGTACGATAATAAGACTTATATACAATATACATAAGGTAAATTAAATAATCAACAGTAAGTGGAAATTTAGCATTTAACTCTAAAATTTTATTTTTTTTATGTCATCGTCGGCAATGGAGGTAATGGGTCAACTGATGGTAAGCGCTACCACCGCCCATAAACATTTACAGAGCTCTACAAACGACCTTACGCCTCTACAAATTGACTGCCGACTTTATTTGGTATGGGATAGTACTTTCTTGTGTTTGATTTTACGCGAGTATTATACATTTAGATATTAAAAACTTTTTAACGGATTTTAAACGCGATTTATTCATTATATTATTAACCCGACGTTTCGAACACTTTACAGCGAGCGTGGTCACGGGGAGACATAAAGACATGGTATGGGATACATAAAGAATTGATGAAAGGAATAAAGAAAAAGACTAGAAAGGGTAAAGGAAGGATACGGGTCTGCACTAACTAGTACAAAATCATATAAAATATCTTAAGATTTCCAAAATCAGTCTATTTTTATTAACAAAAACGAATTCGATCGCACGAGAACAACAAACAAGAATATAATAATGAAAAAACATCACAAATCACTCGTAAAACCCGACCTAACTACATTGGGAGATATTCATTTTGCCTAAGGTTTCATGGAAGCCACATAAAACCGTTTATAATGATTGTCTTGTTCCAAGTTACATAGTTAAGTTATTAAGTAGGTTATTTACCGCTTAACACGTTTACCGGTATAAATAGGAATCACTTTGATCGTATGCTCTGTTATTATAATAATCATAGAAGCAATATTTTGAAAAGATAAGCTTGTATTAAATGTTTTGTTGTTTGGATGAAGGAGTATATAATAATATTTATATAAAGGAACTTTTAGGAAAAATAAAATTTCCTAAACATTCTAGAGTATTCCAGAACTTGTTCTGTCATTTTTCTTCACTAGCACTATTACAACAGTTCGCTTTGACGCGCTATATAGAACTATATCAATGGAAACCATCCAATAAAATTCTAACGTTAAAACTTTTAGAGGAAATAAATTTGAAGCCCTGAATTGAATTCTATTGGAGTCGACTTTATGGCTGATTTTATTCTGGTAATACCAATCCAGACAGTTGTTATTTATATGAAGTTAGTTAAATTGCTAAGCATGGTCCGCGGCTGCGCTCGTCAACAAAAACGTGGTCAAATACTTCATTAAATTGTAGCCAATTTTTGATATTTACGAATTTGTCAATTTCTTAAATATAAATATTTTGTTTACTTTAATTATTTACATATTCTTCAGAAAGTGGTAACTTTTATTAGAAATGCTTATATGACTATTATTCGGTAGGTACATAAAACATTTATTTTTTTAGCAAAATATTGAGCGAAGTACATGTGTTTTGCAAGTCTTAAAAACAATTACACTTTAAAACCACTAGTATTTTTATCATAGCAAAAAAGGGTATCATTAACTCATTGAAACAGCAATGAGCAATCAGCCTATCGATTGATAGTCAGATATTTTTAATTCTGCTAGATACAGCCTTTACAACTAAAAAAAGTGTACCTGCTATACCAACTCAGCGAACAAAGCTACGCGCAACCGTTACGACTGAAAAAGGCGCGAAAAGTCCAAACCATAATTCTACAGACGCGGTAATTTAAAGAGGTTAAGTGACGTTTCATAAAAAGCGCAAAAAGGCGGAATTACGAACTCTATATGGCAGTAGGACGGTCATTAGACAGAAATCACGCAATTAGACGAAATGACGCAGTACATTCTTCGCCAATGGAGGCGTCGAGGGTAAAAAATTTGATAATTTTTTAGGAATAGAAAAAATTATATTGTGAGTTGTATACCGCGTACTTCGCTTCCTTTTCCATCATTTAATTGTATTTCAGGTGTTTATATAAATTTTATTAGATAATATATCAGTAAATATTACATTTTTATCTATTTATGAAGAGAGGAACTTAGTAAAGCAAAAGTAAAAGGCAGTAAAAAACGCAGATGGACAATGAAGCAAAGTATTTTATTTTAAAAAAGTATTTATCATAAATATTGCAATAATGTATATTGTCTTTTGAAATCAACAGATGTAATAATAATTTTAACAAACAAAGGTTACGCTTTACTTAAAAAAGCGAATTAATCACACGTAATTGATAAAGTTTCTATCCAGCAATAAATGTTCGTACAACAAACTCCCTCACCACTCCATTACACGTCATAAGCAAGGATTCAAAATTCCATCTCATTATTCAAAAGTTTCGTAATACGTGGTAATGTGGCTAATTCATCAGCCTGCGTGAGCCCAGGCTGCTCCCGAACAATCGGCCAAGTGTGATATTTGTCACAGCAGATAATAGCATAGATAATAGAGACCAACTTCTACAATTTTCGGCAGTCACCCTCACAGAGGACGAAAACTTCGTACCACTTGACGCGTCTGCGATTTAATCTATGACATGAGGTCCCTGTTGTTACGAAAGAGTGAATCTTTGGAATAACTCGCGTTGTTTTTGTCAACGAGTAAATACTTCGAATAATCGCTCTTCATCCTAAATTTGTTTAGAACATAAAATTTGAATTAATCGCAATTCTCTTGCGCAATGATAAATTCCACACAAGAAAAACATTTTTTTATTCAAACACTCAACTAAAAACTTTTCAACGGATTTTAAACGCGATTTATTCATTATATTATTAACCCGACGTTTCGAACACTTTACAGCGAGCTTTGTTCGAAACGTCGGGTTAATAATATAATGAATAAATCGCATTTAAAATCCGTTGAAAAGTTTTTAATTTCTAAATGTATAATACTCGCGTGAAACCAAACACAAGAAAATACTAACACTCAACTAATTATGTTTTAAAAGCTACAAAACTAAACACATATGACCGCGTCCTTGGTACAGTGTTTAGCGCGTGAGCATAGAACCAAGGGGTCCTCGCTTCAATTCCCGGTGAGACGCTCAAGAAAAATATTTCAGTCTGGCAGGACACAGCAGGCTGATCACCAACTTGCCCATAAAGAAAATCGATCAATAAAACAGGTGTATATCATCTGCCCATACCCCACAAGGGGACAAACAAGCTAAAAACAACATATCCTTTATATAAAAATTCTAGCCATAAAAGACAGCATTAAAATCGCCGCGCGTTTCAAGAGACAAGAGTCGTAATACATTTGTAGCAAGAGTGTCAATAGTTCCACTTGGCTGTCAGACACTCAATGTAAGATCTCCTGGTGTCAGTGCTGTCTGACATCTGCGAGATAAATGTGTCAAAACGAGAGCACTGTCGGCTCGGGAACTGAAGCGAATATTCATTTTTAGAAACGATTGTATCGTGAACTGTTTATCAGTTTATGTTTTAGATAGATGTCGCTTCAGAAGTGAACAATTTTGACCGGCACGACATTTTGATACGTATATAAATCTGAAGTTCGATATATTTTTTAAACAATACTTTTGACTCCATTTTGACCCACTTCAAACGGACAGATTTAGTTCCAACGTTGTACACTTATTAAGAATCGGTGGCAATACAATAGTTTCATGATTTTATCTTATTATCCCGATTACGATCACTAGAATTAAATAATTTTCTTAGTCATACTCTGTATAAGAGTGAGACATTTTCTATCATTGTAGCGTGTTTTTTGTGTACTATTTTATATTTTAAATAAAAACAGACACCGATACCCGACGACATTATAACTCTAATTCACTTATGACACATCGTTACGTATTTTCCACAAAAATACACACACATAAAACGAATTACCGTTCGATTATTTATGAAGACTATACGATAATGGTCGAAGGCCAGATTAAGGTACTCGTAAGCCAGCTTAAGTTCAGAAAGTTGTAGACTTTCTGAACTACAACTCCAACAACCATAAAACTTTTATAGAATAATCTTTAACGGCGTCGATCTAACAAAAAATAAATGATTGATTTCATTTTCATTTATTTACGGCAAAGCGTACAAAATAGTAATATTGTACAGAGGAAATATCTTTCGTTTGTGTATTACGATTTATCTCTAACATTAGAAATGATTTATTAGAAACACAACAAATCTTTATCATTTAACATGGGCATTTATGCCGAATTATCCTTGGCGAAGTAGTGATAAGAGAGACAGTTAACCGCCGCTTCACCGTTAAAATTTAGTTACCATTCATAAAAATACAATCATTTGGCTTTTATAGTGTATTTATCAATATCGATGTCAACTAAAACATCGGAATATAATAAAAATTATCGCACACGAAATGAGCTCGAAGCTAACAAAGCATTATTAAGAATTAATATTAACATCGGACGGATACAATGCGTACTCCAAGCTGTAACAATGTCGGATCCAATACAAAGATCAAAGGTTAATCTTTTCATATTATACGCTAATGTGATGTGGCGTCTTGTTTGTAGAGGCGTGTTGGCGCTGCCGAAGGGGCTGGTATCGACTTAGTTATTTCATACAGTGTTTTATTATTCTAGTATTTTTGCTAATTAAAAATAGATTCGGCGCTTGACGAGAGAAATTTGTCCATAAAAGTCATGGCACTGGAGGAAAACCACCAATTATAATAATCTATATATCTTTATCATAAAAATATAATTCCTATTTCCCTTGGTCACGCCATCACGCGTGAACGGCTGGACCGATTTCAAAAATTCTTTCACCATTAGAAAGCTGCAAAAGCTGCAAATTACACTACGTGACATAGGTTATATATGTATCACGGGTGAAACCGGGACGAACAATTCAAAGGCACTGTACAGTTCGCAGATTCCGTTAGTAACACGCATGGTGGAATTCTCAATGATAAATTTATCGATACATGTCTCGTATCAGGTATGTCCTATTATTTTTGAACATATAATATTAGATGTTAATGTTATATATGTACCAATTATCTAAAATTAAAATAATTTTAAAATTTTGCGCAGTTTCACCTGCGAACAATCTTGCTGAAAAGCAATTACTGATGTGTTATTCTGGTACATAAGCTACGTCAACGCCAAGTACTATCAAAATACGTTCAGTGATTTTTCAAGTAACAAACATACATTCTAACAAGCTTTGGATCTATAAAACCAGTCCTGTTAAACTTATTTCAAGTGTCGATAATAAATTCATCAATCAGGGAACAAATTAATTTGCCACTGTCATAAGCATTTTTTTACTTTCATACTCATCAATCTTCATCAGGAAAATCCTTTATTAAATTTTCATTTTGAACAGCTCCTTATGAATAAGGGGATATTTTATATGTATTTTATTTCTGACTTCCTTGGCACAGTGGTTAACGTGTGAGCGTAGAAGCTAGTACTATCGGGAGTCAATTCGGGAATTGAGAACTGTTCATTAAGAAAAACAATCGATCAAATCGATGAAACACACGTAACATATCTGCCCCATGAGGCTTCACTTTAATATATATATTTAGACACTAACAAAAATAGTAAAATCCTAATCCATTACGCCAGACTTTTATCTATCTGTACTTAACTCCACGTAGAATCGAATAGCCATTTTTATTTCAAATATTAATAATCACATATCTATTAGTATCTGAAATCCTCTGTGTCTATACTCTATACCCCTCACTACATTAATAAAGCAATAATAAAAAAATAACAACAAATATAATAGAATGTTTGCATTTTTCGTCAAACTTTGCGTGATATTTAAATAGAACACAACAAAATGTACAATTATCAACACAAAGGCACTTTAATTAAAATACACCTCATGTAATGTCTTTTTGGAATTCGTCCTCACTCTGTTGATTGAAATAACTGTGGGTCGGCAACAGAGAATATGAATTATATTGCGAAACACCTCAAGCCAAAACATCACCTAATTCTATTTGTTTAGGATCCATTTTGCTTAGATGTTATTAATTGAATAATCCGGAGGCAATTTACAAAAAGTCCATCCAAAAAGCCAGCTGTGGTTTTATGAGCTTTTATTAAAGTTGAAACCTTAAATAATAATAGTATTTTTATTTAAGTTTCCTATTAAGTAGAATCATGCCTAGTTTTTCATTCAGGTCAAAGGTTGGACGTCAAATAAATGTGTTGCTACAATAGCTTTGCTCCACCATTTCTCTCTTGTATTTATTTCTGCACCAGTTGCTTCCATTATAATAAATCTGATAGTCACCGGTAGAAAATATATTTATTTCATTTACTTGAGACTAAAAATAGATGCCCGATTAAATCATGCAAATAAACACAGACGTACATATATATAAACTATACACTACATACATAATATATATCCATATTTATGATATTAAAAATACAAAAGTTGCTCTGTCTAACTGTCTATCTGTCTATCTATCTATCTTAATCAAACCTGAATCACTAACTGATTATGATCATATTTGCTGCACAGATAGTTCGAGTCTCGAGAAAGGACGTAGGATAGGTTTGATCTTGCAAATATCCCAGGAATGAAAATTGCGTGTGCGTGCAACACCCGGAGACTGTCTATATTTGCCTTTACTACTCGGGAAAAGCTGGGGCGGAAAGCTAGAAAACTGTAAATAACTAAATTGTCTAAGTCATATTTACCCACGTAGATACGTATATTACAATATTTCTACCAGTAATCGTGATGTTCAATTAGTTCCCATTTTACAAAACAGATTTATAAAATGTCGTGTATAAGTGTAGATAACATATGTATGTGTGTGTGTTATTTTTCTATGTTAGCGTTTTTTAAATTATCATAAAATGTACTAGTGTATCAAGCAGTATAATTAAAGATTTCATTCTTAAAGGTGGTTTTATGACACTACAAAGTTACAACATGACTGTCCCATCATGATATCTCCAATATGAGCAGTGGAGCTCAGGTCAATCGTAGGAATAAGGTGGATTTTAGATCACTGCGCGATCCTAATTCATAAAAACATTTATAGCTATCAAAAAAGTCATATGTGACGTGAGTGTCATGTCATGATAGGATAGGAACGGTATAATTAAAACTGTCAAGTCATTGATTAATGACAGGGCAACGATATAATTAATGTATTTTAACCTTAAATAGATTACTATGGCCTTATCCTACAAGCTATCTAATATCCTGAGTGCGAAAGAAAATAATCAAAAGAATATACAGTTTATTATGTATAAAATAAACAAAGTTTATGTGAAACAAAAATACACTTCAGATTAAATAGATATTTGTTAACAATGAACGCATAGAACTGAATGATCTGAATACAAAGACGAGACTAAAATTATGGTCTAAACAAATACAGGAAAAAATTCAGGATAATATATTCACCTCATTGTTAGTACAATCTGAAAGGGTATGCAATTCTTTGCTTGTAGTTTAAAAACAGTGTAGATTTATAATTACTATCGACATTTGTATCGTACCATAATTTGTTTAAAACGTTCCCAATATGGGATATAGGTTGAAATGTCTTGATAAATGTATCATTATCATGTTATGTATGGTATAGTATTTAAAAAATGATCTTCTTAGATGAATTTAATGGTATATCACGTGTGACCTCCATTATTATGTATTCTTGTTCGGTTATTCTATCAATTTATTTCCTGATTCATCTATCAAAGGGTTTTCCCCTTTCCCCAAAGGGCGTCTTTTGAGCTCGTTAGTTGGTTCCTTTGAAAAATTTGGCGTCAAACGCCTCAATATTAATACGTACACGCATCTACAAGGTGCGCGGAGTAAATCATTTTGCATACATGTTTTCCTTAACTCTGTAACTATTTTGAAGTGAATATATTACGAACGCACCACTTACTACCGAAAAGTAACACACGAAATCTTTTAGTTATTTTCTTATAAAATACTAGCTTTCCGACCGCGGCTTCGCCCGCTTAGTCAAAGCAAGAAATACATAGTCCGGCATTTTCCCTGCATGCTTCCTGTTTCGGTGGGATTTCCGGGATAAAAACTATCCTATGTCCGTTCTTGATTCTCAAACTTTTTCTTTACAAAATTTCAGTGTGAGTGGTTTAGACGTGAAGAAGAGACAGACAGACGAACAAAGTTCCTTTCACCTTTAAAGTAATAGTAGGGATTTTAAACATTTATGTTCCATATAAAATATAAAGATCACATGTTAGAAACCCAAAAACCCAGAAACTTTTGGGCGAATGTAAGCTTCAAACTAAGCACACTTAATTGATGTTAACTACAAAGCAAGTGACTACTTAGTTACGATTCCGTCTGATCTACTTAATCCCGCTCTTTACTTGGAACATTTAGTAACTTGGCAATTGGTCTGGACTTGAGAACTTAGGGACGGGACAACGTTTATAATTTGGGCAGATTTGTTTGATTCCTTCGTCATTCGTAATTTCTAGTATAGTATTATGTTATCTGTGGTAACGTTTTCATTCTTTTATATTTAAAGAAATAATTGTAAAGCAAAAATAGTTCTCATTATAATATGTAATATATTACAATTAGAGCAAAAAACAATCGATGCATGACAAATATTCAAATACAAAATATATCTGTTTAAAAACTAATGGTTTAACCAACAACAAGAAAATAATGAAGCCTTATTTTAGTTCCAAAATCAGCGAACAAGCGACAATACAGCATAAAATTATACAAAATGCGATGCGACGAAATTTTCTATACACCAGCTGAATTCTGTCAATTGCAAATGTCGGCCAAAGTTTGGTCGTGCCCATGAATTTTTAACAAAAACCCACAATTGAGACGTGGACGCTGCTGAGCGAATAATAATTAATGATTGGACTCCAGAAAACTGACAATTGACAATAGTCTTTCGTGAAACTCTGATATATCAAGCAACGTAGTTCATATTTGTTTAATATGAATGTATCAGTGTTATAACTTTTTTATGCAAGAGAGGTAACCACTCCAGATTCTAAAATGGGTCTAAATGACAACAATTTCCCATGAAACTCACGAGGATATCGACTAGCAAAGCAAGCAGAAATTAGAGTCGAATTGAGTACCTCCATCGTCGTTGGACGTCGGTTGAAAACTCGTTTAAATGATACTAACATTTTGTGAAATTCTTACAAGAGAGTGTATGTTTCTAATTTATTAAGTGAAAGTGTATATTTCTAGTTCATTTTTGTTTCTAAAATATTTAAATGATTACGTACTTTTGAACATTATTTTAATTGAATTACATTACGAAGTAAGTTATGTTAGCCTTAATATATTTTTCGTTTAATTTCATCTAAATCTAATAAGTTTATTTTGCTGAGCTGAGCAGCAAACATACAAGACATATGCCAACATTTTCTTTTCTTAATAATACTGCTATTACAATATGTCCACTATTTGCCGCGATTATTTTTTTTACAGATTCGTGTCAGATTTTGAAGCAATACTCAATAACCTCAATCAATTTGAGTAAAACTTTTCAATAAGTGAAAATTTACAAGAAATAAATAAATTTAGTCAGATTTAATAAGGATAACAGGAGTGCTCATATAAAATACTTCTTAACAATATCATCCTTTACAAAATGGAACAATTGTTTCGAAAGTTCGTTAAGAAAACATCCGAAACGCGTGTAAACTCCTCCAAGAATAATAATGAATTAATGAGTCACGTAATTCCTTTCCTAATGATATATAAGGTACCTACATTATCCTATATTTCATTCAAATTAAATATGGTAGACGAAATTTAATGGTGTTTTATAGAAATGAATATCACCTAATCATTTCCAATCTGATTAGAGAAAAAATAATTTCTTTTCGATGGGTGGATGGTCAAATGAGAGAGACCTTTGAATACTCTGAGGCATACAGTCGTGGTCGCTGGCATTTGAGACGCCTACGGACGGTGGATAATTATTTTTTATGTCCAAATTGAAAAGTGATATTTTCTCGTTTATTCACACTATAAACTTATTTACCTATACATGGTAATCGGAAAATTCTATTCTATCGGCAACACTAGCATTCTCTTCAGGCTCTCATCTATAAAAAGTACTTTTATCTCATCTCAGAATACATAAAATAAAGTAATAAAAACAAAATGGCGAGGTTACAAAAAGCGGCCTTATTGCTAAAAACTAATCTCTTCCAGGCAACCGTAAAAAGAAAAAACATTTAAAACAACACTTAAGCGCAAAAGCGCATTTAAAAATAAATTTCATATATACAATACAATAATACAGTATTTTCTTGTTTCATTTTACGCAAAAAAAGCTTTTTGCTTTCATGGTTGCTTTCTCAACTAGTATCAGATAGCTGAAAATAAATCTCTAGATATTATAGAAAATGTTTCCAAATGATTGGATTACCAACGAGATTATATGAGATATATATACTTCATTATATTGAACTGTACACGTTGGAAGATAAAGGTGGTATTTGATCAGCAACAGTCCCAATACTCTTATAAGAAGGAGATTCGTCGTCGACAATTTTGGATGTGATGACTATGTACTGAAGTGCATAGTTTTTCCCTGATCTTCTCGTAATGAAACTGCTTTCAGAAATAGTGGTAAAAAAATTCAATTAGACACAAAAGTGCCAAAAGAAATCTGGTTTAATAAATAATTTCTTGAGTTTTGAGGCTAATACTCTGTGTAGAGCATATATTATACCCTCTTGCGGAGGTGAACCTATTAGGTTTTTTCCATGCTGACCAGAAGTAGTGCTGCCAGAACGAGACATTAATTTTTTGTGCATCCCCACCGGGACTCGAACCCAGGACCCTCGATTCCACGCTCACCCGTTAACCATTGTGCTTAGAAGGCGGATCCTTTAATATACTATACCTTAAATACATAAAATTTTGATTGAATCTATCTATTTTTCGAATAGAATATATTATCTATCTATCTCATTGTAAAAAGTTAGTTTCAGAAACATCGTTACATAAAATAATGCCACGTGGTAAAACATAATGTATTATATATTTGACCTATTTTTATTCATGCGATTGTGCATATTATATAACGCAATAAAAAGTTTCTACTCTGTAAAGCTGTAATAAAAACTATCCTCGAAAACACAGCCGCGGAGGGTTGCTGTCATTTCATTGGAAGGCGCAAAAAAATTCAACGATTACTCGTCTTGTCTTTCCTTTTACTTTATATTCCATTACTCGTTCTATTTACATAATGTCATAGTGTTTTCCTGTTCATTCAGTTGGTTAGACAAACAAAAAAAACTCATAGAAAATATTCTTTAATTTTGACATAAAACAACATGATGCTTAGGATTATTAGAATACTAGACATGTCCTTTATAATTACGCAATAAACTTTGTAATTAAAATTAATTCTCCATGGGATTGTATTACGTCACACTTAATTGGTGTTTTTAAAATCCACACTACTGCGACGTGCGTACTTTCAATATATTCGTTCCATTGCTTTCCTTTAAACTAATTCAATTACAGTTACGTTCGCCAACGTCCGAGTAAACGCAACGATACAATGTTATCGTTGTAAATCTTCACGATAATGTATTTGATAAGCAATAAACATATAATAAATGCGCTTCATATTTTATTATTGCAATGTTCAGTTACCAGGATCACAGAAGTAATGTGAAATGAAAACAAAAGGTAGAGCGTAAATTTTATTTGATACCTGTCAATGCCAGTGCAAATCAGCACTTATGAGTCATATTTGTTTTGAATAAAATTGTTTGGCGGACGTTGTTTTTGTGCTGTGACTGTGCGGTATGTCGAGTGTTATATCCTAGCACTTACCAGGGCAGGAGGAGGATGTAAGAGTAAGTGTTGCGGTTAGGTTATATCGTTCGCGATGCAGAACACAGTGTAACGTGTTACCCGTACGGAGGCCGGGCGCCTACTGACTGCGTCGATCGATAGCCGCGCCATGCTGCGTTACGTTCCGTTCACCGATTCGATGTTTTAGTATTTTTTATCTGTTAAATTTCAATTCGAGGCGCGTTCCAATTTTAAATTTATTTTTACATGATTATATTTTGTAATTAGCTGGAAAATGTTGATATTAAATATAACATCTGCACCTAAGGATAAGACTCTACCTTTGAATAAATTGTTATGTAGAGTTAAAATGCGCATAGTTCTTAAATATATTGTAAAATTCCAATAACTCTATATTTTAACTGACCTGAACTAACACACAAAGAAGAGTTCACTGCAAAATAAACAAATACAAAAAAATGTTTAAATTATTGAAGCAAAATAAATGTAGAGTTGATAATTGACTTTTGTGTAATGTATGGACTGCAAACGGCGAAATAACTAATAGTTGCGTGCTTGTGATATAAGTAAACATTCGTTAAAACTTTCTCGTGTCGTATTATTATGACTGTACAGTTAACTCTGTTATTGCTATAATATTAAGTTAAGCTATCTTTTCTCCTTATTAAAACATTTTGCGCCATGGTCTATGATTTTAAAAGATTTAATCGATAGAATAGATATATACATAGAATCAATTAACTTCATTTCGACTCACTTTATTCGAATAATCGGTAATGCTGATGAGTTTTTATAAAAATAGGACTTATTAATTCTTGGTCCTTAATGGTATTATTTTAATATTGTTTTATATTAAAACGTTTTTACTGGTAAAAAACGTTATAAAAACGAATAGTGATAAATTTAAATACACGATTATAATTTTAAAACGCTGAAAATTTTTTTCTTAACTTTAACTCCAGTGTAGACTTCAAAAATTAATTCACCTTTGGATATGTTTGTTTATACCACGAGAGAAGCCAGGGCAGTGAGCTAGTAATACTAATAAGATTATCCATTTAATAATGCAAATAACAGCGTGTGTGCGGTAAGAAATAACTTATATTAGTTTGCAAATGAAGTTAACATATTGCTTAGTTCATGAGGCAGTAAATTAAATGCAGGTGTTGCTTGCCGTCGCTGTAACATATCTAATACTGTGCACCTCCACCTACCCTGCGACAACGCTAACTAACTTTTTGCATATTTAAAATAAAGTCATAGAATATAGTTTCTAAATACTGTTTATTGTTTATGTATACCAGGGTATTGATACATAGAATACCTATATAAAGACAATTTATATTCTAATTTCATCCGCTCAAAGCAAGGAAACTTAATAATAATTTTTATAAAGAAATATTCTAGCACTGGTTTATAGTAAAGTTGCATTTCAATTGTTTTACTGACTTTGTTCATGGACAAGTCATCTGTTTTCTTGTGAAGTCTTTTTTTATGTAACGCAAGACATTATATAAAAAATAAAAAAGACAATAAAAGAAAAAATAAAAAAAGGCCAAGACCCCACAAGCGTTTTTCTATATTTAAATGTTCGTAAATGTTAGTTAAATGTGATGTGAACGATTTATCTATAATTAAAATGTGTTTGAATACTCTTATAAGATTTCAATTTCCACTTTTAGTTTTGCTTTTATGGACAAATGGCGTTATATAAATATTTATTTTTAGTATACTAAAGAGCACGGCAGATTATGGCAACACCCCTCATAAGAGGCCTGTGTTCCAGCATAGGAACACACTAGCTGTGACCCGCGCTTGAAACCGCGTAAGTCCGTATCCCGTAGGAATATCGGTATAAAAAGTGCCTATGTGTTATTTCAGTTGTCCAGCTATCTACGAAGCAAAATAGTATTATTATTCACCAATAGATGTCAGGAAAAAAAACACGAATAAAACACGAATATGACATTTTCTAAAAAAAATTCCTAGCTAGATCGATTTATCGCCCCCGAAACCATAGGGGGTTTACTATATACTATACTAAATTGCATGAAAATCGTTGGAGCCGATTCTGAGATTCCAATTATATATATATATATATATATATATACAAGAATTGCTCGTTTAAAGGTATAAGATATCAGCTGATGATGCTGATGCTAAAACGAAAATATTCTCTATCCTTTAAAGCACTGAAATTAATAAAACCATCTCTTAAATATAATAAAATAAGTCGCTTAAAGACAATAACTGACAATAGAATCGCAAAAACCAAGCAACTGCTATCGACCAAACTAATACACTGCGTTAGTCCGATCGACTACGTGACGTTGTTTTTAAAAGATTTGTTAGAAAGGTGAAGTAAATACAGTGAGTTCTCTCAAGTTTATCAAGTGAAATGTGAACCTTGAATCTCATTATTTAAAAGCGTAAGATGAAAATAGTGTGTTTCGTTTTACATTTTATTCTAAAAGTTCTTCACTTGGGGGTGTGATGGTTGACTATCATCTTTCAACCAAAGCCAACCTCACCTGCCCGCGGTGCACCCTGCTGACCAACGAACGAGGCTCTGGCGATTTTTTTTAACAGTGGTAGAGCTACAGCTATGCACAGTTCTGTGTGTAGCACGACGGGGCTGTAGCTTGTCCGGGGAAGTACCAC
>NC_052130.1:96439-101457 GCF_012273895.1 Zerene cesonia | reverse complement strand
ATATACATTGATTTGTTGTTATCAGGCCTCTTCAGAATTAAAAATGTTTACCAGACAATAGTTATCATATCAATAAAGATTTATATATGTAGAATATGCACCTACCTACCTGAATTTACAGGCATATCGCAGACACAAGTCTTAGTTCAAAATATTTTAATTATCATTTCCTATAGTAGTAATACTTTTTAGAAATTCGTAGTTCTTAACTCCTGAAACTATACTATTACTAATATTATAAAGCTGAAGAGTTTGTTAATTTGTTTGTTTGAACGCACTAATCTCAGGAACTTCTGGTCCGATTTGAAAAATGCTTTCAGTGTTAGATAGCCCATTTATTCAGGAAGGCTATAGCCTATATATGTACCACGGGCAAAGCCGGGGCGGACCGCTAGTATTAAATAAAAGCCGCTCTCCCAGGTTTCGCTTGGATAGACGCAGTTCTTTTTGTAAGGCTTTGACTTTTATTAATTATCAACCTAACACGCGCAGACATTATTCCAAAAAAAACCAACATTTAATTGCTTCATACATAATACAACTAAAAAATAATAAGTTTCACGTAACCACACAAACATTTCCTCGTACGAGCATCTCATACTTTCCGACTCCGAATGTATTTTCTAGTTTACAAGAAAACAAGTGCTCCCGGTAAAGCAGTGGAGTGTTACACAAATTAAATTCACATTATTCCGTGAGGATCGCCTTGTGAGCTGAAATTCGTGTGTTATTTCGCTCTAAGAATGTTAATGTGTTGGCTTTATGTAAAGGGAGTAGGATATCAATTCTGTTTTATTTATATGAATGCTTTTGGATGAATCGGTAGAAGTAGAAAGCTTGGTACAGCACATTAATTTAGGTTAATTGTATTTTGAATCAGGGTGAGGGAAAAAACTATTATTACGTTGTTTTAATTTCTAATATATTTTTTGTGTGTATTTGAATGTATTTTTCTTTTTGTTGTCTATTTTAATGTCAAAGCGTTTTATGAAATACATTTATTCCTTCTTAAATACACTAGACCATGACTAAAGGATTTTTATAGCGATAAATAAACAATAATAAGATAAACGCATAGCTACCAGCGCTTATTGCTCCATAATCTCGTTATTGCGATACCGAATCTGTAATTAACTTGTTAACGCCAATAATAATATGATTATAATTCAGTCTGTCTGTTGATTTAATTAATTTTGGCTATTGGGTGATTGTGTTCATAGATTAGCTTCTGTAAACTTAACGATTATCGAATTATCGATGATGTTAAAACCACAAACTTACGAGTAATAGTAATTTGATAACTTACACGGATATTTGTCTGGTCTGGTTACGAATAGAGTGTGTATAAATATTAGTTGTTTTTAATGTATCACCCGGCAAACTTCTTTGTACAGTTTATTGTATCTGATATACATATAACAAAATTGTAGAAAAGTTAACATAAACTAGAAAACGCAAAAAAGAAATCATTAAAAAAAAATCTATCTTCTTTCTCTTCTTTCTTACATAAACATACAAATATACAAGAGTTTCCTCTCAGTGGTGATATAATTTTCTAGTATGTTAATTACCATACTTCTCTGAAACGGCTGACCGATTTTTATGAAATTTTGCGTACATATTTGTATGCATGTGGCCGCTTCTCCGAGGCCAGCATCCATTCTTTTTACTACTAAATGATAAGAGTACAGGAGAATAACGTCTGCCAGATCAACTAGTATCATATAAAACTGCTTAATTTACTTGTTTACCCAGTTATCCGCTCTAATATAAAACAAAAATCTGGGAATAGGTATGTAAATTCGATATCATTTTGAATATAATGCTATTTATTCTCAGTATAGACACACTTCGTGGATTGGGTTCAGTTACAACGCAACCGACAAAATGGTTAAATGGAATTACGGTGTTCGTAACCTAATAACAATATTATTTGTGGTATGATCCAGACATGCGCATTCAATCTTCTTCTGAACATAGATATATCTATAGTCTATACTAAATGTTTGCTTTTCGCATCATCACGATTAAGTATTGTCTATACATATATATTTATACCTTCATGTGACATAGAAGTGGGCATGACGTTTGGTTAGTCTACATAATATGCAAAAACTAGCTTTTGCCTGCGGCTTCGCACTTGTTAAATTTGGAGTAAAACTTCCTGAATCACACTTTCAATTAAAAAAAAAAAACCATCAAAATCTGTTGCGTTATTTTAAAGATCTAAGCATGTAGACTCACAGGCGGAATGTGACTTTGTTCTATACTACGTAGTGATGAATCGACAAATGTGTTGCTAAACGTGAAACTCGAAAATGGCTCGATCAATTTGATAAAATTTTTTTGAAGATTGTCGTTAAAGCACACGGAATGTTCTTATGTACAGAAAAAACGTACCACGGGTGAAACTGGGGCGGCCGCTAGTATATAACATATCTTGTGAAAAGATAAAATAATAAAATAAAATAATGCAATTGGCACTGCTCGTATTCATTATATAAAGCTAATGCTTTACTACACAATAACAACACACAACATTATTTTATATGAATAGACACCACGCAATATTAGATAAGATAAAAACATAACATGCACTACGTAGCTTTTATTCTGTATGGGCTTGTTAAAACAGCAATTAATTACAAGTTTTTCTCAGGCTCTTATCTATACTAATATTATAACTCAGGATCTACTGGTCCGATTTTTTTAGTGTTAGATAGCCCATTTATTGAAGAAGGCTATAGGCAATATATGTACCACGGGCGAAGCCGGGGCGGTAGGTCATATAGGTTGATAAAGTTTTTAAAGTGTACTAAATCAGTTACGAATTTACAGATATGAAAAAAATCTTATTTAGTTATGAAAACTTTAGTTATTAAATATGAAAACTCATATTGTTTGCACGTCGGCGACGAGAACCCACTATAAACCTACCAAAATAGGCTCCAAGCGGCCACAGATAATATATATAGATAACATTTTTTATTTTTTTATTTTAGTTTTTTTATGTGGCAATAAAGCTTATTTTCTTTCTTTCTTTCTTTGTTTGTTTCATATGTGATACTAGTACAGTATTATGTTATCTGTGGTAATAACATGCGCGGGAAAAGAAGCAGAAACTCGTTCAATTAATATTTTATGCTTTACTAATAAACTTCTCTATGAATTTAAGGTTATTTATATATTAACTCGCTTTAAAATTCGCAGTAAGCTTTCGAGATTTATCATTTTTACGGTTTTTATGTAATGAAAACAAATTCTCCCGGAGATAATCTGCGCAAATTTATCATCTTCCAAAATTGATGCGTACAAATTACTTTGAAGCCGAGGGATAAATAAGAAAAATTGGCATTGAATAATATTTTATTCTCGTGTTGTTTTGGAGTACTTAATATTGTTTGTGGTATGAAATAAAGTTTTCCACTGATTGTTATCTGACGAGGAATCAATCTTCCCTCCTTCCAACACTGTGTAACCTTATCAGATGAGACTCGAACTTTTAAATGGACATAACAATAAATTATAAACAGACGTAAGCTTTTTAGATAATATTGAATTATGATGCGATGGTTAATTACTATAAAATACTTGTAGATAAATGAAAAACGGTGATAGGGTCTTTTTCTTGTTTCTTAGTGATTAAATGACATGTTTTTGTGCCGAGAGATCGTTAGAACACTAGCATATACTTCAGCATAGGCTCATCTATATTTCTATAATCTCTTTGTTGAAACATCTCATTCCGTTAAATAAACAAAATCAATTCTTTGATTTCTACAATAAAGTTTACATAAATGTATGAAAAACCATTACTGGAATATATGCAATAAATTACGTGCCGTACCTGTAAACAGTGACCCAGTCTGGGACCTTCTCCTTCCTCTGCACAGTATAAACCAGATGCTCCTGAATGAAGCCGAACGGGTCTGGAGACCAGCTCAGAGTCACGCTACACTTGGTTCGACCACTAACTACTGGTGGACTTGGTGAAAAAGACTGAATCGCTTGAGTTAGGATTTCTAGAGCCATTTAGATTTTAATATATTGTAATATTGTCTTCTATGAAGCTATGTCGCCACATAGGGATTTATAAGTATATTTCGTTTATAGTAATAAAATCGGTCGGTGTAATCCCTCCTCACCGATCAGTATGAATGCCTTAGTCTCTCTGTCTGTCTGTCTTTCTTCACTCCTTAATCCCAATTTGGCAGACAGCTTGAGGCCTGAGAGAAGACATAGTTTTTATATCAGAAACCCACGGAAACAGGAATAGTTATTATTTACGATGTAGCGATGATGCAGTATAATAATTGATACTTTTGTAGCAAAATAAACATGCACAAATATATATATATATATATATATATATATTTGTGCATATATATATATATATATATATATATATATATATATATATATATATATATATATATATATATATATATATATATATATATATATATATATATATATATATATATATATATATATATATATATATATATAATGAGTTAGAAAGTTCTGGATAGAATGGAAGCTGCATATTATTGAGTTTTAGAGCACAAAAGTATGTTCATTATTTTTACAATGAATGAAGAAGAAGTTGGTCTCTGTGAGTGAAAGCTGTTACTAGTTTGTTTTGTTGTTACAATGACACTGCCAGAAAAGGAAAAACTTTTATATTCTTGTTAGTTACTTGAATATTTTTGAAACACAGCTTTTGTAAAAAAAATTGTCTATGAAATAATAAGTTTTTTTTTTTTTTTTTTTTTTTTTTATCGCCTAGCAGGCAAACGAGCAGGCGGGTCACCTGATGGAAAGTGACGCCCGCCGCCCATAAGCATCGCGAGTGTGTTGCCGGCCTTTGAGAAAATGATATGCCCTTTTCTTGAAGGTATCCCCATCGAATGTCCCTGGGAAGACCGAAGATGGTAGAACATTCCACAGGAGGGTTGTTCTTGGCAAAAAATGCCGCGAGAAGCGCACAGTAGTAGTGCGCCATGCATCCAGGTGGT